>NC_073303.1:97250590-97543090 GCF_027595985.1 Sorex araneus | reverse complement strand
AAGTGTAATCAAATTTGTGCTAATTATTGACAACTTACATGGAATAGCTAGAGCGGTAGCACAGCAGGTAGGGCATTTGCCTTGCACAAAGCCAACCTTGGTTCAATTCCACCCTTTCAGAGAGCCCAACAAGCTACCGAGAGTATCCAGTCCACATGACAAAGCCTGGCAAGCTACCTTGTGGTGCATTCAATATGCCAAAAACAGTAACAAGTCTCACAATGAAGACGTTACTGGTGCCCACTCAAGTAAATCGATGAGCAACGAGATGACAGTGATACAGTGATACATGGATAAAACCCACTCAAAGATATACTGAGTTTGTGGAGCGGGAGTTTTGAGTTTTATGAGCATCAGTTGGTTTATGGAATGGTTTATGCGGCATCTACTTTGTTTTGCTTGGGGCCCACACCAGAATTACTCAGTATTACTCCTAGCTCTGCACTCAGGAATCACTCCTGGTGGTGCTAAGGGGACATTATGCGATGCCAGGGATCAAACCTGGTTAGGAATGTGAAGGTAAATGTCCTACCAACTGCACTAACTCTGGCCCCAAAGTTTATGAGATGTCAGAGACCTAATTGTGTGGTTAAAACAGGGAAAACCCTGGTGTATCAGATAGGGAAGAAGAGGGTGGAGAAAAAAGAAAGGAAAAAAAAGGTCTAAAAGGAGGATGCTGTGAATGTTCCTGTGTGTTTATACACAAAGAAATCATAAAATCAGGACAGAGGAGGGAAGCTGGGGACGCCCGTGGAGGGAAGCTCACACTGGCGGTGGAGTTGTTGCAGCATTGTATGTCTGAAACTCTATTATGAAAACTGAAGAGCGCCCCACCGGCTAACCCTTGGACCAGTGTATCCAAGGTGAGTTCAGAAACCAGAACAGTCTACGGAGACAGGGCAAACCTTGATACACCAGGCAGATTGCCTGGATGGAGGTTTGTCCCTAAATCTGCTTCTTCCCCCGACACTCGCCCTCCAACCATCCACCGCACTGATCTAGGGGGTATCAGTGAGAAAATTCATTAACCAACAAGCATCACCTCAGAGAGACTCAACTCTGTGGAAGGGAGAACCTTATTCAAGTCCAGAGTCAAGGAGTCCTTTGCCAGTGTGGGGTGAAGGGAGACACGAAAACTAAAAGTAAAGTAACAGAAAATCTGGTGAGCCAGTATCCGGCAGTAGACACTAACCTAGGGCAGGAGGGAGCTTAACATGAAGGACTTCCTGAACATCCTTTTTATATCAGCACTCACCAGGTGTGTAATCTCCGGGTGCTTAGGCAGACCGTGGTGGCTCTCCCATTCACCACCTGTGTTCGGGGGACTCAGGCCGCTCTCCCATCCAGGGTGGCCCATGCCATGGGTGGAAGAGGAAACAAGGGCCAAGCTGGTTGATGATCAGTTTCTGTTTATTCCACTCTCCCCATGCCCCTATTCCAGTCTCTCTAAGCTCCCTACTCTAGTCTCACACTGCCCCTCATTCCCTTCTCCTCCTATCTCTCCTGCTCATCTCTCTGTGCTCCCACAAAGAGCTGCGTCTCTCGTCAATCCATGCACCTGCTCCTGCATTCTTCCCCTACATTTTTCTCTCTCTGTCCCCCTTGCTAGTCTCTCCGTGCTCCACTCCATCTTGCTGCCCTGTTCTATTTCTGCCTCTTTCTCTCTCACTTTCTCTCTCTCCCTCCTTTGCACCATCCCTCTCTCTCTCTCACTCGCTCTCTCTCTCTCTCTTTCTCTTTCTCTCTCTCTCTCTCTCAATCTCTCCAGCATTGGGGTAGCAGAATCAACATATCAAAGGCCCTTCCTGATGGACCATCAGGCTCAAGGGCAGAAATACAACCTAAAGTGTTCTTCTCCTGTCCTCAGTCCAATAACTTAATTAATATCTTAATTCTACTTCTTAATATTAGTTATTTTGCCTGGACACAGTAAGAGATACATTAAGCTTACAGGGTGGCTCTCCTGGGGACATCTTATAACAGACTCAGACTACAGTACTCAGGCCTGATTAATCATTCCTAACACTAGCAGGGTCTAATCTAGCAATTATGTTTTAGATCATGACAGAATTTGACCATGACCATGCTCTTAATTTATAGTTAAGTATTATGGCACTTTGGCCAGGCCCATATCGATGCCAGGGTAGTTCACTGCTTGCCCTGAGTCCATCCAGTCTCACTTGGGACCTTGCTTTTGGGTGCTAGGACGTAAGGCCAACTGAGGCTTAAGCTGAGAGAACAGATGTCTGGAAGTGAGTATCATTTAGAGTCAATTAATTCCCAAGTTACAAAAGCATAGCAGTAACTGTCTTCATGTGAACATATAAAAGGAACATTGCTCAGAATTAACCATGCACAAAAAGACTTAAGGAGAGGAGAAAAGCAATATTTATAAGTCAACGCAGCACAGAGAAAGAAGTTACAAATAAACACACAGGAATGGGAGCACTTTAATGGGAGAAACCCAATAAAACTAAGCTCTCTGCGGCAAGGCAGAAAGGACAGACTAATGTTATCCTACACTAAGGTAAAGCAGATTTCAGTTAGCTTAACACAGCTACCACTCTCAGCACAAGCAGCGAGCAGCCGTTCCTGAGGTGACACAATCCCCAAGTGTAGTAGTCTCAGGTCTGGTCTAGCAGGCTCACTTCCTGTTCCTGACTTAGTTTTGTACTTTATCTCAAGAGTCATAAAGCCTTAGGACTTCTTTAAACCCAACATCACCTGGTCATGATTGCAATTGCTACAGTTCTGATTGTTTTGGGGTTCTTTGTTTATTTGTTTGTTTGTTTGTTTGTGAGATATATAAGTAGTGCATAGGGCCTACCCTGGCTCTGCACTCTGGGATCATTCCGATTGGTACTCAGGGGACTGACTATATGAGGATTGAACCTGGTCAATCACACAGTTCATCCTTCCCTGGGTGAACCTCTCCAGCCCCCTGCAGTTTTACTTGTGATTGTGCATTAACATTGGGTTGAAGATAACTTAGGAAGGGCTTTTACTGAGAGGGTAGGCTTTGGAAAAACAGAGATACGGAGATTTGTGTCACAATTAGCCCGTGCTATAGAAACTTTCATATAGAGTCCCTTTGTCCATTTCCATATATCTTCCCATGGGAACATGGGAATATTTCAGTAGGGACATCCTTGAAGGTGGCTCTGGAATATAGCATATGTGTTTGCTTGTGCAGTTTACAGCTGAAGCACGTTTCTCTTTCATCCCTCTCTTTCCCTCTGAAGAAGTCTAACTTGCGTGTTGATAAGTTTTCTTTCCAGGGGAAGCAAAGTCCCTCTCACTCCTTTAGAATCAACTTACCCCAGCCATCCTTGTTGATAATCAGCTGCTTCGTCTGATACGCCATCACCATATGCTCTGGTAAAGTCAGTGATTGTTGTTTCTTCTTGTCACCATCTATGTGGCCTTGACCCTGGGAGAGAAACCAGGTCATGCAGCATCAGGTGCTTGTAAACTTAAAGATCAAAAAGACCTACAACTCTCATGAAAATTAACAAACCGGGTGCTAGAGAGACAGCACAGCAGGTAGGGCATTTTCCTTGCACACGGCCAACCCAGGTTCTCTTCCCAGCATCCCATATGGTCCCCCAAGTACCGCCAGGAGTAATTCCTTAGTGCAGAGCAGGAGTAACCCCAGTGCATCGCCCGGTGTGACCCCCCACAATAAAATTAACAAATCCCTGACTAGTGATGAAGAGCTAGAACTGTGATGCTTGGCACAGGTCTAAACAGAACCCTGAATAAAACCACTCAGCAACATTCTCTTGTCTCACAAAGTCAGAGCAACCTTCAAGCAGATACAACCCAGAGATTAAAATCCAAATTTTGGAACAATGCTTAATAAAGTGCATCTTTGTTGATGCTGACTAAATAGTTCCTAACACTGTTTTCTTAAAAATATTATGGGTAGGTGCTGGAGAAATGCTACAGCAGGTAAGGTTCTTATCTTCTATGCAGTTAAGAAGGTTTCTATCCCTGGAAATGGATACGGTAACTTGAGTCTTGCCAGGAGTGATTCTTGAGCACAGTCAGGAATTAGCTCTGAGCACATCCTGATGCTGGCCCCAAATAAAAATTAATAAATAAACAAAAAACTTAGTTATTTTGATGAGATATGAATCAAATGTGCTCAAACATTTTCAAGTTTCATTCAAAACCTTTCTGCTCAGGGTTAGCACTGCATTTAGGGTACTTAAACCATTAGAAAAAATGTTAGTGATCTTGGGGCTCCCCAGAGAGGGGTGGGTGAGAGCCCTCCCACCCCAGGACTCAGTCCCAGCAGCCAACCTCTGCCACACTCCAGGCTGCTCCATACCCACTCGGACTGAGCCTCATAAATGAGTAAATCTACTCCTGGACTGCATGAAAAGACACAAGACACTCCCTACCCATTCTCCATAATTGCCACACTATATGTAAGGCAAAGCTCTTGGAAGAGAAAGACGCAATTTTTCCTGGAGTATGCAGCCACATTTGTAGCCATGAGAACGCTTTATTTTTATTTTTATTTTCCTTTAATTTTTTTATTACTCTTTTATTTTTATTATTATTTATCCCCGCACAGCAAAGCATGGCAAGCTACCCGTGACATATTTCATATGCGAAAAACAGTAACAACAACATGCTCTTCGTGTTCCTAAAGCAAGCAGATGCCATTAGGCTACACTATAGCAGGAACAATGAAGATATTACTTGCGCCCATGTGAGCAAATCGATGAACAATGGGATAACAGTGATACAGTGACAGTGACAGTGATTTGATGGGGTTCAGACAGTAGGCAAAAAATCATAGAGGTAAATATATATACGCATTTATACATATTTTCAGATATATATACCAAAGCTCATATTAACCCAAATTTTAAAAACATGTTAGTGATATCCTATAGAATGTCTTAATGACTCCTGCCAAAATAGAATAATTTTCACACTGTTTCCTGTACGGACTCTATTTTGTAAGCATGTTCAGAAGTTCTTCATAACATAATATGAAATATATTCTTTTGATTGTGTTTTGGGACAGGGATTGTGGTTTGGGATGGAAACATCCCAAATTTAGTGGTGGGAAGCCGTAATGGTGGTGGGATTGGTGTTTGAATGTTAAATGTAATAAAACATTGTGAACTAATTTATGAAATATAAAAATTAATTTAAAAAAAGAAAAGTTATTGATCTCTCATTTTTTAAGTCGTAAAATTACATTTATTATGGCACAGAAGCACGAAACTCTACATTCTCCAGGATCTACCTTTAACCAAAGAAAAATATAGTACCACATGATTTAATATATTTACCTTTCATAGCTACTCAATAATTTTTATATGATGTCCTACCCATGAGCACACTGGAAATACTCTCGTCAGAATTAGGTTTTCTTGGCACGTGTTAAATGCACAGAAAGTGACTTGACTCTTTTGTTCCCAAAAACAAAAAAGTTCGCACTGAGTTAGTTGTGATCTTGGAGTCCCCAGTCCCTGTTAGGAAGGATATGTACCTTGATATAAGGGTTCTGTGGAAAGGAGAATTTTCCAAACCACTTCCTACCACTTTCAACTCTCAACTTAGGAGCGTTGGTCACTTCCACAGTTTCTGTCACCACATATAGGTTGTCTCCTCTTTTTCGACATTGTTTCAGAAACCATGGCTCTGGTTTTAAAAGTACCCTAGAGTACAGAAAGTATAGGGGAGTAAACATAGAAAGGGGAAGGAAGACTTCTTAGGTGAGTGAGAGCCCCCCCTGCCCCAAGGGACCCAACTCTGGCAGTTGAAAACCTCCACAACCCAACCACTGCCAAGGCCGCTCATCAAATACTCAGGCCGAGCCTCACACATGAGTGAAGTCCTACGGAACTCAGGTAATGCGGAACTTTGTGAACTTGGACTCTGGGCACAACCGCACCAGGAGTGGAGATCCTCTGCCCGCTTCCCAAGTCTCCAGTGACCCAGGGGTCATGCCATAGGCCATGTCCTGCCAGCGCCAGATAATCTTGTCATCAGCCACCACCCAGATCACACAGCTCACACTGGAGCATAACATGAGGCCCCCATAGCCATGCCAATGGACTCCGTGCCAGGCTGTTTCATACAGGGCACCCCAGAGGAGGGAGGGTGAGAGTCCTCCCCACACACAGGACCCAGCCCTACCACCTGACCTCCACCACCCAACCACTGCCAAACTCCAGGCCACACCACTCCCACTCAGGCTGAGCCTCATATATGAGTGAATCTATTCCTGGACCACTTGACACATCATAAAATACTCCCCACCCATTCTCCAGAATTACCACACCATATTTGATGGGGTGGTATTGATTCAGATAGTGCACAGCAAATCATAGAGGGATTTGTGTGGCTTGGCAGTCACACCCACAAACTGCTCCCAGCACCATGTAATCCCACCAACAGCCAAGATACAGAGACTATAAAATAAAGCTCTTGGAAGAGAACAATGAAGAGTCTCTTGCCCCTGCACCTGGCTGTTTTCACTGCGGCCCCTTGGAGTGGGGTGGGTTGAAATTCCTTCCATGCCCCGAGCAGAGCCTCGACAGTAGAAGACCTCTGGAACCCAGCCACAGCCTTGCTCAAGGCCACTCTCCACACATTTGGAAAAGCCTCCTGCATGAAGGAACTGGCAGAGGAACACAGGTGTGTGGGAACCAAGGCTGAGATCGCCAAGCCTGCTTGGATCGGAACTGGGTCTTCTCCACCCAGATCCCCCATTTTCCGGTAGCTTATTAGTCACACCCACAAACTGCCCCTGGCGCCAAGATCTAGAGACTATAAAATAAAGCTCCTGAAAGACCTCTTATAGCCTAGTTCTCCCTCTTGGAGAACCTGGTGAGGTACTGAGAACATCCTGCCTGCACAGCAATCTTTCCTTAGTGATATATGCCAAATACAGTAACAATGGTAGATCTCATTTCCCTTACCCTGAAAAAGCCTCCAATGCAGCACTGCTGGGAAGAATGAATAAAGAGAGGCTGCTAAAATTTCAGGGCTAGGACAAATGGAGACGTTACTGGTGCCCACTCAAGCAAATCGATGAACAATGGGATGACAGTGATACAGTGATGCAGTAGTATATACCTATTTTCAGACATATATACCAATGCTCACATCATCCACACTTTAACATGTTAGTGATATCCTATAGAATGTCTTAATAGCTCCTGCCAAAATAGAACAATTTCACAGTTTCCTATATAAACACTATTTTTTCTTTTATTAATGAATCTTCGTGGGGGTATGGATATATGTTTGCATATTCTCGTGCTTGTGTTTCAGTCATATACAGCTTGAGTATCTATCCCTCCACCAGTGCCCATCCTCCGCTGATGACAACATCATCCCTCCCTCCCACCCACCTCCCCACCCCACCTCTTTGGCAGGGTATTCCCCTCTGTTCCCTCTCTTTCCCCCCCCCCGGGCATTGTGGTCAACAATGGAGGTCTTGGGTGACCAATGTGTGTGGTCTATAGTCTGCTCTGAGCACGCCTCTCGCATCCCGAATGGGTCCTCCCGTCACATTTTTGCTTGGTATTCCCTTCTCTCTCTGAGCTGCACTCTCTCCCAACATGTGAGGTCGGCCTCCAAGCCATGGAACAAATCTGGTTGTTATTTCTGCTATTCTTGGGTGTTAGTCCCCCATTCTGTTTATAAACACTTTTTTGTAATCATGTTCAGCAGTTCTTCATAACAGAAAATAGAAAATCTATCCTTTCGGTTGTGTTTTGGGACAGGGATTGGAGCTTGCGATGTAAACATTTCAAATTTGGTGGTGCAAAGGTGTAAAGGTGGTGGGATTGGTATTTGAATATTAAATGTAATCAAATATTGTGAAATAACTTACAAATTTTAAAATTAAAAAAAAACAAAATCAAATTAAAAAAGAATCCCAGATGCTAATATATAATTCATACAAAGAATAATTTATATTTTTCTCATATTAGTACTTTGTTAATTTCATTTTGTGCATAAAATATTGTTTTACCTAGAATATGGTAAAAAGAGGTAAAGAAGAAAAAGAAAGCATGGCACCACATCTAGTAAAGGAATGGCAAATCCCAAGTTTCAAAGTTCACAATTTTTTTTTATGATTTTTTTCTTATCCCACCCACCCCAACCGTCCCACTAATTTATGTTGCTCTTCAAATACAGTCGGCAATTATAATAGAACAAACACACAGAACAAATCAACCTAGAATGCCATTTTCTCCCATTTCTATTCCTCATCTACCAAGGCTGAAGAATGTCTCTTTATTCCAAAGGATGCGTATTTTGCAAACCAAACTCAAGTTTTTTTCTATGATACTCTTACCTTGAACGAAGGTCTGTCAAAATTTTTGTGGTAACCCTATTAATCTGAAACTTGAGAACGAATTCACGTGATTTATCAGTCTCCCCCGATGCTGCCACTTGTGCCCCAAGACCTGCATCAATAGTCAGATCACCCTTTCCTTCCCAGACCATATTGTCTTCGTAGGTGAATGGGCCTTCTCTGGAAGGATCTGCATAGAGAAAAATTAACCAAACATTTGTCCAAGATAAGCTATAAATCAGCTGGCATAGGTAATAGAAAAATTTAAAATTAACTTGTGCCAACCCTCCTTCAGATTTCAGTCATCTCTTCAACCTCTTTTCACTTGAGGTTCAAACCCTGTCTATATACCAGTCCACTGACCAGCAGTTATAACCCCTGGTTTTCAACCTTTCTACATCTGCAGGCTGAAAATGGTCTACAACTGGGGATTGAGAACCATAGGTAACTTGGAACTATTATTTCCAAAGCATCATTTTAGTCTTGCATAATCACTGTGTCACTGTCATCCCTTTGTTCATCGATGTACTCGAGCGAGAGCTCATAATGTCTCCATTCGTCCCAGCCCTGAGATTTTAGCAGCCTCTCCATACTCATTTTCCCCAACAATTGGAGGATCTTTTCAGGTTCAGAGGACTGAGACCTGTTATTGTTACTGTATTGGGCATATCGAAGATGCCAAGGGAGCTTGCCAGGCTGTTCCATTGAGATGTTGTATTAAACTAAGTCATATGAGTCTGGATTCATATCATTGATAAATCATCAGTCTTAGTTCTGTATTTCTCATGTTTCATCAAGACTGAGCCTGACTGTCTACCTGTTTGGGTGACTTTTACCTTGAATGCTGTCCCACCTTTACTTGAGCGGCTGCATTTTCACCTCTTGCCTTCTTTGTTGCTGACCCCTATATAAATAAATGACAGTACCTGGGACTGGAGAACTTGGGTCCAGGATGTCCATGAGGGTGAATTCAGCTGGAATGTCGGGTTGTTTCCAAAATAATGAGAAGGCATTCTCCTTGCTCCGTAATATATTAAAATGAGAGAATTTCTCAGCACTTCCAAGATCGGTAACTGGTTTCAGACCTTTTTTCCCCACCAGTCTGTGTAAACTCTTTACTGCATCATCAAAGATGTCGATCATGTTGCTAACAGAATACAAAGGGCAAGTATGTCAGAGAAAAAACGAGGTACAGTCAACATTTAATATATATCTTAACAACTTGTGCGATACTATCTTCAAAGGTCAGAAGAAAAGTTGAATTGTTGCTAAATGAGACATTAATCATGACAGGGATATTTTGAAATGTTAGGGGAAAGTCTTCACTGAAAAGTGACAAAACAAAAACAGGATTATCATAGTATGATATATGTCATGCACATCTTGAAAAGATATCTTTAGTCTCTGTGTCTACATAGGCATAGACAATCAGAAACAAATATCTAGTTAGGAATGTTGCAAGATTGACTGCATTCTTCCATGTAAGGACAAATTTCCTTGAGAGGAACACCATAGTCTGAGGGGGGAGAAGGGGAGCTTTCCTCCAGAGAAGACTGAAACACTGGAAACACAGTATTATGCCCTAGGAACTGCCTCAGAAGCACTAAATGTAAACAATGGACAGGACCAGATTGTTCTACTGAGTTGCCTGACTTAAAAAATGTTTAGTAAATGTGCAGCCAAAGCGATAACAGAATGGGAGACTAACACCCAAGATTATTAAAGATGAGTACTGGGAGGATTACTCTACAGCTTTGAAGCTGGCCGCAAATACTGAGGGAAAAGGCAGTTCAGTTAGAGAAGGGATCACCAAGCAAATGGTGCTAGGAAGATCCACTCAGGATGGGAGACTCACCCTGAAAGCAGACTATAGACCGAACATTATGGCCACTACACCCAAAAGGAGAGAGAAAGCAAAAGGGAATGTCCAGCCACAGAGGCAGTGTGGGTGGAGGGGGAACGGGGTGGAGATGGTGGGAGGGATGCTGGAACCATTGGTGGTGGAAAATGGGCACTGATGGAGTGATGGATACTTGGCCATTGTATGGCTGAAATGTAAGCATGGAAGTTTGTAAGACTGTAAATGTACCTCACAGTGATTCACTAAAAAAATATATTTAATTAAAAAAATGTTTAAAGCACTTAAAATAATGTTCTATAAAATCATATAAACAAGCCACATAAAATTTATAACAAAAATTTGAAAGCTCTTTAAAAGCTTCAAATAAATAGTTAATAGTGCAATCCCATTTATAATCGCATAACATTTCCAAGATTTAGAATTGTGTCTAAAAAATAAAGTACCTAGAAAAAAGTTTAATCAAGAAGGTGAAGAAACTAAATGCCAAAAAACTCTAAGACACTATTAAAAGGCAATGAATAAGATATTAAAGATGTAAAGACATTCCACATGCATAAACGTGAATTAGTATAGCTAAAATAAAAATTATTTAATACAATTGCAATCACATTTTCATTAACGTTTTTAAGGAAATAAAACAAAAATACTTAGACTTATATGGAAACATATAAAAGAAAACCTGAAATGCATCAAATAAAATTGTTCCTGCTATTGGACTGAAAATAGATACATAGATCAGTAAAGTGGAATTTAAATGCAGACATAAACCACATACTTATAAATGTTTAATTCACAGTGAGGAATCTAAGATCTTACAATGGAGCAAAGATAAATTCTTCAGTAAATGAATTGAGAAAACGGGACAGCCATATGAGAAAGAGAGTAGCCACATGAGCTATTTTCTAACCCCATGTACATAACGCCCAAACCACAAGTCCATAAAAGACAATATAGGTGAAACGCTCCATGTCATTACTGTTAGATTTGTTGCTGAGTTTTGGTCCCAATATCAAGGAAAGCAAGAGTGAACAACTGAAACAGTAGTTATTGAAAATATTCTGTACAAAAAATAATAATTTTAAAAATAATTAAAAGGTATGGACTAGTACGAAAGGGTGCATGCCTTGCATGTACCTGACCCCAGTGCAGTCCCCAGTACCACATGGCCTCCGACATGACAGAGTAAAGCCCTGGTGGGCACCGAGCATCACAGGGACTAAGCAGTACCAGGTCCTGAATCCCTGTCATTCAACCAAATGTCTGGTTGACTGAGAATCACCAGGGTTAGGCCCTGACTCCTCTGAGCAGTCTTGGGAGGCCAAAAATAAACCCCACCTAACCCTAATGCTATAATTAATAATAATAAAAAAAACTATGAAAAGGCAGCCTATTTTGTTAGGAATCCATACACCTAACACAAAGCAAATCGGAAAGTGGGCAGGAGATAAAACATTCAAATAGACATATACACGGCTATTAGACAAATGTGTGCTGAGCATTAACAAACAGCAGGGAAATGTAGATCAAGATCACAGTAACATTCCGCTCTACCTGCAAAAATGGTTTTCATTACAACTAGAACAGTCAATATTAGAGAGGGTATGGAGATAAAGGATTTGGTGAATATGGATGATATAAATAAGACCACTTTCTTTTGCAGGAGTGGCCTCCCAAGGTGCATTCAGAGGCCCAGTGACTGACCTGGTGACTCACAGTCAATTCAAACCACAGTTATATTCAAGATGGTGTTACTGCTTAAGCCCAGTGATCCCAAGTATTAATCAGTCACCCCACAGGTACTTGAGATCCAGGATTTGACCCTACAGTTCTGGAAGTGCCATATGGTGCCTAAGTTGGAACCAAGGTCAGTCAGATGCAAGGAACCTTAACCCCTGTGAAACCTTTCCAGCCCACTTTGCAAATTGTTCAGGGGCTGGAGCAATACAGCTGGCAGAGCACTTGCCTTACACATGGCCAACCTGAGTTCAATCCCCAGCATCCCACAGCATCCCATTTGGTCCCCCCACCTCCACTGAATCCCAAAAGAAGTAATTCCTGAGTGCAGAGTCAGGAGTAGCCCCTAAACATAATGAGGTGAAGTGCAAAAACCAAAACTATTTTAATAAAAAAATTAAGAAGCTAAAGATAGAAGTGATATGACCTAACAATTCCACTTTTAGTTATTTATCCAAATAATATAAAAATCTCAGCACAAAAAAATATATTCGTGGGGCGAGAGAGAGAAGGTTAAGGTTCAAGCCTTCCATGCAGCTTACCCAGTTAGATTTCTGGCATTCGACCCCAGATATCAATAGTTGGGAGTGATGCCTATGTACAGAGCCAAGAGTAACCCTTGAGCATAAGCATCATGAACTTTAAAATAGCTATATTCATCCCAATTCTTGGTAGTTTATGTGTAAAACTAAAATATGGAAGCAAAGTACTGTTAAAAGATGATTTTAGGGGGCCGGAGCGATAGCACAGCGGGTAGGGCGTTTGCCTTGCACGCGGCCGACCCGGGTTCGATCCCCGGCATCCCATATGGTCCCCCAAGCACCGCCAGGAGTAGTTCCTGAGTGCAAAGCCAGGAGTAACCCCTGAGCATCGCTGGGTGTGACCCAAAAAGCTAAAAAAAAAAAAAAAAAAAAAAAAAGATGATTTTATAAAGAAGATGTAGCAGTTTATATAAAAAAATGCTACTTAACTACTTTTTAAATAGTTTAAAATAGTTTATGCGAATAAGAAAGAAAATTATGGACCAACATCCCTGATGAACACTGATGGGAAGATCCTCAACAAAATATTAGCAAATAGGATCCAACGACTCATCAAAAAGATCATACACCATGACCAAGTGGAATTAATCCCAGGGATGCAAGGATGGTTTAACATTCGGAAATCAATCAACATAATCCATCATATCAACAAAAGTAAAGTTAAAAACCATACGATCATATCAATAGATGCAGAGAAAGCATTTGACAAGATCCAGCATTCGTTCGTGATGAAAACCCTCACCAAAATGGGTTTTGGAGGAACTTTCCTCAAGATAGTCGAAGGAATCTACCAGAAGCCTATGGCAAGCATTATCCTCAATGGGGAAAAACGAGGGCCTTTCCTCTAAGATCAGACACAGGACAAGGATGCCCACTCTCACCACTTCTCTTCAATATTGTACTGGAAGTACTTGGAATAGCTATTAGATAAGTAAAAGAGATTATGGGCATACAGATAGGAAAGGAAGAAATCAAACTCTCACTATTTGCAGACGATATGATACTATATCTAGAGAAGCCTAAAGCCTCTACTAAGAAACTCTAAGAAACAATAGACTAATACAGTAAATTTGCAGGCTACAAAATCAATACCCAAATTTCCATGGACTTCCTATATACAAACAATAAGGCAGAGGAAAGGGACATGAAAAAAACAATACCATTCAAAATCATGCCCCAGAAAATCAAGTACCTCGGGATCAGCTTAACCAAGGAAGTAAAAGAACTCTACAAAGAAAACTATAAAACGCTACTCCATGAAATAAAAGAGGACATGAGTAAATGGAAACATATACCCTGTTTATGGATAGGGAGAATCAATATTGTCAAAGTGGCAATACTCCCCAAAGCATTATACAGATTCAACACGATCCCAATAAGGATACCCATGACATTCTTCAAACAAACAGATCAAGCAATCCTAAAATTCATATGGAACAACAAACGCCCACGGATAGCTAAAACAATTATTGGGAAAAAGATGAAGGGAGGCATCACCCTCCCCAACCTCAAACTTTATTACAAAGCGGTAACAATTAAAACAGCATGGTACTGGAACAAAGGCAGAGCTGAAGATCAATGGAACAGGGTAGAATATCCCTACATACAACCCCAAATGTATGATCATCTAATCTTTGATAAGGGAGCAAGAAATGTGAAGTGGAGCAAGGAAAGCCGCTTTAACAAATGGTGCGGGCACAACTGAACAACCACATGCAAAAGAATGGACTTAGACCTCAACCTGACACGAGGCACAAAAGTCAGATCAAAATGCATTAAAGACCTCAACATCAGACCACAAACAATAAGGTAGATTGAAGACAAGGTCGGCAAAACCCTCCACGATATTGAAGATAAAGGTATCTTCAAAGATGACATGCAACTGGCAACCAAGTGGAAACAGAGATAAACAAATGGGACTACATTAAACGAAAAAGCTTCTGCACCGCAAAAGATACAGTAACCAAAATACAAAGACAATCTACAAAATGGGAAAGGATATTCACCCAATACCCATCAGATAAGGGGTTGATATCAAGGGTATATAAATCACTGGTTGAACTCTACAAGAAGAAAACATCCAACCCCATCAGAAAATGGGGCAAAGAAATGAACAGAAATTTTCGCAAGGAAGAGATATGAATCGCCAAAAGGCACATGAGAAAGTGCTCTACATCACTAATAATCAGGGAGATGCAGATCAAAACAACCATGAGATACCACCTCACACCACAGGGACTGGCTCACATCCAAAAGAACAAAAGCAACCGCTGTTGGAGAGGATGTAGGGAGAAAGGGACCCTTCTACACTGCTGGTGGGAATGCCGTCTGGTTCAGCCCTTTTGGAAAACAATATTGACAATTCTCAAAAAATTAGATATTGAGCTCCCATTTGACCCAACAATACCACTTCTGGGAATATATCCCAGAGAAGCAAAAATGTATAGTCGAAATGACATCTGCACTCATATGTTCATCTCAACACTGTTTACAAAGCCAGAATCTGGAAAAAACTCGAGTGCCCTAGAACAGATGACTGATTGAAGAAACTTTGGTATATCTATACAATGGAATACTATGCCGCTGTTAGAAAAAATGAGGTCATGAACTTTGCATATAAGTGGATCAACATGGAAAGTATCAGGCTGAGTGAAATGAGTCAGAAAGAGAGAGACAGACATAGAAAGACTGCACTCATCTGTGGAATATAGAATAACAGAGTAGAAGACTAACACCCAAGAATAGTAGAAATCAGTACCAGGAGGTTGACTCCATGGTTTGGAAGCTGGCCTCACATTCTGGGGAGAGGGCAACTCAGATAGAGAAGGGAACACCAAGTAAAATGTGGTTGGAGGCCACAGGGGGAAGGGTGATGTGTGCTGAATGTAGACTAGAGACTGAACACAATGGCCACTCGACACCTTTATTGCAAACCACAACACCTAATTAGAGAGAGAGTGAACAAAAGGGAATACCCTGCCACAGTGGCAGGGTGGGGTGGGGGAAGATGGTATAGGGGGGAGGGATGCTGGGTTTATTTGTGTGGAGAATGGACACTGGTGAAGGGATGGATTCTCGAACTTTTTATGAGGAAAACATAAGCACGAAAATGTATAAATCTGTAACTGTACCCTCAATGTGACTCACTAATGAATAAATTTTAAAAAATATTTCAGATGGAAAATATAAATAAAATGCAATAGAAATACTCTTTCTCTCATGAACTCATGGGCCAGCTACTATTAAAAAAGAAACATTTAGAAAATATATGATGACATTTCTTTCATTCCTTTAAATGGGCATTAACGTCATTTCCCTTCCATAAGAAACAATCCTGTGAGTTCAAGATGTCTTTTCAGTGTTACCAATGTTGACGTCCTCTGATATCAGTGAACTATTCCAAATAATACAGAGGGGCCAGGGAGATAAATCAGGGCCTGGTATTTGACATTCCCAGTGCCCCAAGTTCAATCTTTGATACTACATTGCCTCCTAAGCACTGTTGTGTATAACCTTGGCGTCCCCCACAACCAGAAGATTTTATCTAAGCGGTAAAATATAGCTCCAGAAAGTAACCTCCACAAACAAGAATGTGCTAGTATCTACCCAGATCTTGCCCATGGGGTACAGAGATAATCATGCCATTTCCAGATGGAGACAGTTTTCCTTTTCCTTTCCAATCCAACTCTCTCAGATTTCCTTCACTTGCTTTGCAACACTGGGTGTGACTTGTAGTCATTTCTTTTTCTTTCCTTCTTTCCTTCTTTCTTTCTTTTTATCTTTCTTTCTTCCTTTCTTCCTTTCTTTCTTTCTTTCCTTCTTTCTTTCTTTCTTTCTTTCTTTCTTTCTTTCTTTCTTTCTTGCTTTCTTGCTTTCTTGCTTTCTTGCTTTCTTGCTTGCTTTCATTTTTCCTGTGTGTGTATGTGAAGCAACACAGTTTGTATTTAAAAAATTTACTTAGAAAGTTGGAACAGGAGGGAAAGAGTGGAAACATGGTTAAGAAAGAATAGAGGCTTCTCCTGAGTGGAAAGAAAGTCTCCCTGTAATTTCTTAATTAAGAGTATTTAGAGTGACTGCTCTCTACATTTCGATTTTAGAGAGAATTCTTTCAGTATTTCAACATTAAATATGAAAATAGTCTTAGGTGTTTTTTAATATTCTTATCAGGTTGAAAAAGTTTCATAACTCTTCTAAATTTTTAGTTATTATCAGAAATAAATGATGGATTTTACCAATTTTTTCTGATGTAATAGAAAGAATTATGAGGATTTATTACATTATGATGTGTATTAATGAAATTTTCCATGGTTTTCCTGACTTACATTACTAAAATCATTCCTATTTAAGCGGCCCTAGTGTGTGTGTATGTGTGTGTGTTTGTGTGTGTGTGTGTTAGAGGTGATGGATCAACAAACTGATCACACATTTTTGTATTAATGTTCGTAAGGGATAATTGTCTATATTTTATTTTTCTGTACTATCTGTTTTTCAATGAGAACAGTGCATTTTCCTCGTTCTTCTGAAAAAGGCGCAATGAGAGAACAATTATTTTTCTTTAAATGCTTGGTAGAACTCTGTAGCAAAGCCATCTATGTTTAGACATTTCTTTCAACTGTTAAAATATTAATTGAGTTCTTTATAGTTTCATGCTTATTCTCATTATTTCACCTAGGGAAAGTTTTAGTAGTCAAGAATTGGTAGCTTGTCTATTGTCAAATGTACACAGACCTATTCACACTGTTCCTTAGTATTCAATATTTTAATAGCCCTAAGGTTTTTGTTTATCACCACTCCCTACTTCTCTTGTTGATAGTTAATGTCTTTTTCTCCTTGTTTCCTTGCTAATCATGCTAAGGGCTTATCAATTTAATGATATTTTCTTCTCATATTGTTTGATTTTTGTCTGCTGTTATCATCTCAATTGGTGAAATTTTCAAAGAACTAGTTATTTGTTTAACTGATTTTCTCTATTGTTTATTTCTATTTCAGTTATTTGTGCTAGGATTTGATTTCCTTCTCTCTGCTTTATTTGGGTTTCTGTTGCTCTTCTTATACTTGTGTTTGGAAAAGAAAGATTTGATTATTAAATTAGACCTATTGGGGGTCTAGGATATCGCTCAAAGGATAAAAACCTCCTTGGAGTGTGTGAGATCCTAAGTTCTATCTTTGGTCACCACCAGCTGCAGTTCGGATGGTCCCTAGTGGTTCTGGTCCTGAGTAGTGCTAGGCCTTGAAAGCTGAACCATCAGACCCACCCCTAACTCTCAGTACTGCTGATATGGCCCTAGAAAAAAAGAACTTTATGCTTGTTTTGTGGGGATCTCTGTTCATATTTTTAATTTATTCAGGTAACATACATTAGTTTCAAGTATGCATGGACAAAAAGAAAGTAATGCATGAACTATAAACTCCCAAAATAGCCAAGGCCATTCATAGAGAAAATAAGCTGAGGTATCACATTTCCTGATTTAATTTGTAGTAGAAGGCTATAGTAATCAAACCAGCACAGTATTGTAATATGGATGGAATGACCACTAGTTTAGAATTGAGAGTCCAGAGATAAATCTTCAGATCTATGGACAATTAATCTAAGATGCCAAGAATCTTGTTACGTCACATGGAGCAAGAAAAACTTGTTTAACAAATGGTGCTGGGAAAGCCGGATGCCACATGCAAAATAATGAAAATTGATCCATCTCTCACACGACACACAAAATTCAAAATGGGTTAAAGACCTCAAGTTCTACAGGATTTCCTATATTGAGGAAAATATAGGCAGAATATTCCAAATGCCCTGCAATTTGTTTTTATGCTGGGCAAAATTAACTGTAGCACTGTTGCCCCATTGTTCATCAATTTGATAGAGCAGGCACCAGTAATGTCTCATTGTGAGATTTGTTGTTACTCTTTTTGGCATATCAAATATCATGGGTAGCTTGCAAAGCTCTGCCGTACCAGCGGGATACTCTCAGTAGCTTGCCGAGATATCCGAGAGGAACGGAGGAATGGAACCCATTTCTTTCATTTCCTTTAAATGGGCTTTAAAGTCATTTCCCTTCCATAAGAAACAATCCTGAAAAGTTCAAGATGTGTTTTCAATGTTACCAATGTTAACGTCCTCTGATATTAGTGAACTATTCGAAAGAATACAGAGGGGCCAGGGAGATAAGTCAGAGGCCTGGTATTTGACATTCCCAGTGCCCCAAGTTCAATCTTTGATACTACATTGCCTCCTAAGCACTGCTGTGTATAACCTTGGTGTCCCCCACAACCAGAAGATTTTATCTAAGTGGTAAAATATAGCTCCAGAAAGTAACCTCCACAAACAAGAATGTGCTAGTATCTACCCAGATCTTGCCCATGGGGTACAGAGATAATCATGCCATTTGCAGATGGAGACAGTTTTCCTTTTCCTTTCCAATCCAACTGTCTCAGATTTCCTTCACTTGCTTTGCAACACTGGGTGTGATTGGCAGTCATTTCTTTTTCTTCCTTTCTTCCTTCCTTCCTTCCTTCCTTCCTTCCTTTCTTTCTTTCTTTCTTTCTTCCTTTCTTTCTTTTCTTCCTTTCTTTCTTTCCTTCCTTCTTTCTTTCTTTTTTTCTTTCTTTCTTTCTTGCTTGCTTGCTTGCTTTCTTGCCTGTGTGTGTATGTGAAGCAACACAGTTTGTATTGAAAAATTTACTTAGAAAGGGGGCTGGAGCGATAGCACAGCGGGTAGGGCGTTTGCCTTGCACGCGGCCGACCCGGGTTCAAATCCCAGCATCCCATATGGTCCCCTGAGCACCGCCAGGAGTAACTCCTGAGTGCAGAGCCAGGAGTAACCCCTGTGCATCGCCAGGTGTGTCCCAAAAAGCAAAAAAAAAAAAAAAGAAAAGAAAAATTTACTTAGAAAGTTGGAACAGGAGGGAAAGAGTGGAATACATGGTTAAGAAAGAATAGAGGCTTCTCCTGAGCGGAAAAAAAGTCTCCTTGTAATTTTTTAATTAAGAGTATTTAGAGTTAATGCTCTCTTCATTTTGATTTTAGAGAGAATTCTTTCAGTATTTCAACATTAAATATGAAAATAGTCTTAGGTGTTTTTTAATATTATTATCAGGTTGAAAAAGTTTCATAACTCTTCTAAATTTTTAGTTATTTTCAGAAATAAATGATGGATTTTACCAATTTTTTCTGATGTAATTGAAAGAATTGTGAGGATTTATTACTTTATGATGTGTATTAATGAAATTTTCCATGGTTTTCCAACCTCATATTACTAAAATCATTCCTATTTAAGCTGCCCTAGTGTGTGCGTGTGTGTTAGAAGTGATGGATTCAACTGACTGATCACACATTTTTATATTAATGTTCATAAGGGATAATTGTCTATATTTTACTTTTTTGTACTATCTGTTTTTCACACTTGGGTAATAGTAATGTCATACAATGAGAAGAGAACAGTGCATTTTCTTCGTTCTTCTGAAAAATGCGCAATGAGACAACAATTATATTTCTTTAAATGCTTTGTAGAATTCTATAGTAAAGCCATCTATGTTTAGACATTTCTTTCAACTGTTTAAATATTAATCGAGTTCTTTATTGTTTCATGCTTATTCTCATTATTTCATCTAGGGAAAGTTTTAGTAATCAAGAATTGGTAGCTTGTCTCTTGTCAAATGTACACAGACCTATTCACACTGTTCCTTAGTATTCAATATTTTAATAGCCACAAGGTTTTTGGTTATAACCATTCTCTTACTTCTCATGTTGATAGTTAATGTCTATTTCTCCTTGGTTCCTTGCCAGTCATGGGAGGGAGGAGGGTGAGAAGAGAGAGAGGGACGGAGGGAGGCAGGAAGGAAGGTAGGAAGGAAGGAAGGAAGGAAGGAAGGAAGGAAGGAAGGAAGGAAGGAAGGAAGGAAGGAAGGAAGGAAGGAAGGAAGGAAGGAAGGGAGGAAGGGAGGGAGGGAGGGAGGGAGGGAGGGAGGAAAGGAGGAAGGAAGGAAGGAAGGAAGGAAGGAAGGAAGGAAGGAAGGAAGGAAGGAAGGAAGGAAGGAAGGGAGGAAGGAAGGAAGGAAGGAAGGAAGGAAGGAAGGAAGGAAGGAAGGAAGGAAGGAAGGAAGGAAGGAAGGAAGGAAGGGAGGGAGGGAGGAAGGGAGGGAGGGAGGGAGGGAGGGAGGGAGGGAGGAAAGGAGAAAGGAAGGAAGGAAGGAAGGAAGGAAGGAAGGAAGGAAGGAAGGAAGGAAAGGAGGAAGGAAGGAAGGAAGGAAGGAAGGAAGGAAGGAAGGAAGGAAGGAAGGAAGGAAGGAAGGAAGGAAGGAAGGAAGGAAGGAAGGAAGGAAGGAAGGAAGGGAGGAAGGAAGGAAGAAAGGAAGGAAGGGAGGAAGGAAGGGAGGAAGAGAGGGAGGGAGGGAAGGAGGGAGGGATGTAGGAAGGAAGGGTGGATCTCATATTATATTATATTATATTATCTCATATTATAATATTTTATATTCCACAAATATGAGAGTCTCTTGTCCACGCACCTGGCTGTCTTCCCTGGGGCCCCTCCAAGGGCAAGGGCTTCAGCTTCCTTCCCTGCCCTGAGCAGAGGTTCCCCGGCCAAAGACCTCCAGAGCCTTAGCCACAGCCATGCTCAAGGCCCCTCTCTACACACTCAGACAAGCCTCACACATGAAGGTACCAGCAGAGGAACCCAGGTGTGTGGGACACGGGTCTGAGATCTCCAAGCCTGCTCGGAGCGGGATTGGGCCTTTTCCGCCTAGACTCCCCATTTTCCAGAATCTAGGCGGTCACACCCAGGAACCGTCCCTGGCGCGGTGAAATCCCACCAACGGCCAACACACAGAGACTTAAAACCAAGCTCCCAGAAACATCTTATAACCTACTTCTCCCTCTGGGAGAACCTGGCAAGCTACCGAGAGTTTCCTGCCCACACAGGAAAGCCTTGCATACTCCCCATGATGTATTCATATGCCAAAACCAGTAACAATGGTGAGTATCATTCCACTCACCCTGAAAGAGCCTCCAATGAGACAGCATTGGGAAGGAAGAGTAAAGAGAGGCTTCTAAAATCTTAGGGCTAGGACGAATGGAGACATTATTGAGACCGCTCAAGAAATTCGACGATAACTGGATGATGATGATGATGATGATGATGATGATGATGATGATGATGATGATGATTCCACAGATGAGTGCACTCCTTCTATCTGTCCCTCTCTTTCTGACTCATTTCACTTAGCATGATACTCTCCATGTCCATCCACTTATAAGCAAATTTTATGATTTCATCTCTCCTAACAACTGCATAGTATTCCATTGTGTACATGTACCAAAGTTTCTTTAACCAGTCATCTGTTCTCATGCACTCGGATTGTTTCCAGATTCTGGCTATTTTGAACAGTGCTGCAATGAACATACAGGTGCAAATGTCATTTCTACTGTGCTTTTTGCACCCTCTGGACATATTCTGAGGAGTGGTACTGTGGGTCATATGAAGCTCAATTTCTAGTTTTTGAAGGAATGTCCATACTCTTTTCTAGAAATGCTGGACCAGTCAGTATTCCACCAACAGTAAAAGAGCGTCCCTTTCCCCCCACATCCCAACTCGTGGAACCAAATAATGGGGTTCATGAGGAGAGGGTGCGAGAGTGATAGGGAGAGGGGAGACAAACACACACACATACACTGGAGCACTAGATCAGGAGTATCACAGCTTCTGTCAGGAGTTCTTCAGCAGGGGTATGCAGCCATTCTCCGGTCAGTTCACTGGCAGGCATATATGTGTGACCTAGCTTATGTTTGGAAAAAACACTTTTTTTAAAGTATCAGAGGCTTCGACCATCAGGGTTTGGTACATCTCCATGCCTAAGGGTAGAGAAAGTGACAGGGGGAGCTCCAGTACAAAGGGATATCCTAGAGAGAAATGAAAAGGTGTTCCGATTTAAAGTCATTCGTTCCTCCTTCGGAAACTGAGGCTTCTGTGAATTCCAAGGAGAGGGTAAAAGGAAAGAATTGTTAATCCAAAATAGGGGGTCCTGGTGCTTTCCATTCCACAACCTGTAAAAGAAGGGTATGAGGAATGCTCTTAATGTAACCTCATGATGTGTTAAAGGAAATGGAGGCCTTTGCTGCAGCCCCTCTGATGTTGGCTCCTTCTCTGATTTCCTTGTGGGGTCTTAGAGGAAATTTGGGTGGGTAATACAAACGAATACCCAGTTTCAGGATTAGATATCACCCAGGTAGGATTAAGAGGTAGGTTCGTGTTGAATCTTTGTGTTGTCCTCAGGGGATGAATCGGGATCAGGAGGATCACTGGACAGAGCCACAGGACCAGGGTCGGCGCTTTCTTCATTAATGTTTTTGTAGTCTCACCTAGAGAGAACAAGAGTAAATCTTGGGACGTTTCAGATCTCCTGAGATAGTTACATTATCAAAATGTTTTACTAGCCTCCCGGGAAGCCATCGGGCAGCTCCCTCCTTCATGTCAAAGATGCACACAGAGCCTCGACCCCATATGAGCACAGGACTGGGGCCGTTCCATTGGGCAGTCAAGGGATCTTTCCACAGGGCTGAGGCATATTGATCTTTCATGGTGGGGTGCCAGAGCCAATCTGCCGAAGATTTCCCATGAGAGTCCAAATTTAAGAAATTCAGGATAAAAGAGCATGCGCCAGAATGTTACGGGGCGCACCATTAGTACGGTAGATTTCTCCCCCTTTCAGCTTATGAAGAGTATTTTTGAGGGTGAGATGAGCTTTTTCAACAATCCCTTGTCTAGCTCCTGCACCACAACAGTAAATTCTCTTAGGTATCTAGATATGGCACAATCGCAAATAAAAAGGCAGACGTGGTACCCTAACATCCTAAGATGGGTTTTTAATCTATCTCTCTCCCACCTTCACTAGTCACAAAACACAGGCTCTCGGTTGGGGTTCAGAACCCACATTCGCAATAAGTGCCAGCTTATATATATAAGTGTATTTCTGGGTGGAACAGAGAGCCATAAATACAGCCAGCCCAGCCCCTTGCTCAACCTTCCCAGATGTTGAGATGTTTAATCCCAGCTAGAGGCCAGCCTGACACAGATGAGGCCCAGGTCCTCAGAGATGAGGGAATATCCTCGGCAGCTTAAACATCCTACTCCAGCCTTGCCTTGCCTTGCCTTGCCTTGCCTTGCCTTGCCTTCCCTTCCCTTCCCTTCCTTTCCCTTCCCTCTCTCTCTCTCTCTCTCTCTCTCTCTCTCTCTCTCTCTCTCTCTCTCTCTCTCTCTCTCTCTCACACACACACACACACACAAACACACACACACAAACACACATACATACACACAGTTCCTTACACTGTTACATCTGAACAGACTTGAATTTTGTCCAGCCAATACAATAGGTGGCCAAAAGCTAAACTCTGCCATCTTAAGGCATCTGTACGGGAATACAGGCCTTCCCAAAGCCGCTCTCTACCCTGGAATAAGGGCCAGAATGGGACACAATTGGGACACAATCAAGACACAGATAGCTGTGAGCACCAGATATTAGTGTCAATAAGGTCATGAAAAGTGATTATATATTTAGGGAGGAGGAAAACCAACAAAGATTTTCCAAATGTTGAAAAAAGGAAATAAAACGAAAATAGGCCAAGAGATATTAGTAGAATTATATCAGAAATCAGTAGGTAAAGGGTTCAATAAAGTTTACTGAAAGCAACCACTGAAATAATAATAAATAAAAAGAAAAAAAGAAACAAGGAAAAGAAAACTAATTTTAAAATTTTTTCACTACGCAGACAAAAATATGTAATATGGAGGCCATGAATGTGCTGGCTAACCTTATTGTGGTAATAATTTGCTAATATATACACATACCAAATTGTTGTATTCCATCCCTTAAATTTATGTAGTGTTGATATCAGATATATCTCAATAAAAATGAACCAGATAAGAACAAAAATGAATATGCCAAAATAAAAAGAGAGAGAGAGAGAGACGGAGAGAGAGAGAGCTACTCCAAGTAGTAGGAGCCATACCTAACTGCTACGGGCCCTAATTTGAGCACCACCATCAAGGAGAAAAAGAAGAAAAGCAAAAACAGAAAAGGAGAGATCACAGAGTACATCTGAGAGAAAGCAAGAGAAAGAAGTCAGCGTGATTCCTTCCAGGGAGCATCAAGGAGGCAGGAGGTGGGCTGGGCGTGGAGAGAGGTGGGAACGAGAAGGGTGGTTGCAAGGCAGGGTTTAAGTTTGATTACCTCTGTGTTGTTTTTTTTTTCATTTTTCAGTAGAATTATTTAACTCTTGGAACTGCTGGACGTAGAACTGTTATTTGGCAAAAGAAAAGAAAAGCGTGGATGTGCCTGTGCATGCCTGAACAAACACCTGCGCTGGGCTGCCTAGGCCATTCAGGTCAGGGCTGGAGGGACACGCCCAGAGGGGATGCCCTGGGACCACATGCGTGGGGGCGGGGTGCAGCCCAGGCCTGACCCCCCACGCAGGGGCGGGGCTGGAAACACTGTGGACCCCTGGGGAAGGGGTGGGGGGCGTTCCCACCAGGGCAGACAGGGGTACCCGACTGTCACCCCACCACAGCCTTGGAGCAGCCAGCAAGGAGTTCAGGTAGGGGAAGGGAGGACCAGGACCCCGGGGTCTCTGCAGGTGGCCCGGAGGGGGCAGCGGCGCCGACCCGCGGGCTCCGGGATGGGGGCGGCAGCGGGGCAGCCCCGCACACCCTCCTCCGTCCCCTCTAGGGCGGTCCAGGGCCGTGGGCTCCTCGCCCAGGCTGCCCCTACTCTGTCCTGAGTCCACTCAGCACCTGCCCTCTGCATCTCGCGGCTGGAGGCTGACAGTTGCTCCTTCCGGCGCGGCCCCGTGGCGCCCCCTGCTGGCCGCGCCCGCAGCGCCTTGACCTTGGGGCTCCAGAGGCCCTTTCCCTGGTCCTCTGTCTCCCAGGGAATTCCCGCGTGGCACCGTGAGTTACCCTGGAAGGCGGATGCGGCCCACTCCAGTCTCTCGCCTCACTTGGCCTTAGGTGTTGACCTGAAGAGAACAGGGCACCGGCGGGTGGGGACAGGGGACCAAAACAATGACCTGGAGGAAGCAGCTCTTGCATTTGATCCCTGAGCACCGCGGGGTGTGTCACAAAAACAAAAAAAGAAAAAGAAACTCTCATAGGCCTACAAAATGGATTTCTCCTACCTACTTTGATGAGTGCCTCAGACCCCCTACCCAGTGGAGACAGCCATTGGCCTTGGGTCTCCTTAGGGGGGTGTACAGGCTGGTCTGGCTGAACCCTGGAATGTTGTTTCAGGCCACCGCGTCCCCCCAGCTCCCTGACACTCTCAGCCCTTCTTCATAGGACCCCAAGGCCAAGGTCAACAACCTTGAAACCGACCCAATGCTGCTGAAGCCAGTGGAGGGCACATGAACAGCTCCTGGTGTCCAGGACTCTCAGTTGTATGTGCTGGGAAGTGGGAGACAGAGTCCAGGCCAACTCTCCTCTTCTGCAGTCTGTCTCTGGGTCAGGACCATCTCCAAAGGAGGAAGCTAACATCATTAGCTACATCTGTTAAGGGCCCAGCAAAGTATACATTACAAGTATGATAACCAGGTGTTCACAATATCCAAGCTGCCCTGAAATTGTGTATAAATATCCTGTGTGGGAGCTAATAAAATGAGAGTTGCTTGACCTGCAACTCTCCCCTCTCTGCGTGGCTCTTTCTCGGTGGCGGTGGTGGGGTGGCCGCGGTGCGCAGAGGGCCTGGGCAGAGGCTTCTCCCCTTCCCACTCCATCTCCCATAGGGAGTAAGTCCAGTGGTTTGGGGATCATACTCCAGTTTTTCGGGGTAAACTGGCCAGAACCCTGACAATGATCGATTATTTTGATTGATTTCTGAATGTTAAACCATCCTTGCATCCCCAGGATGAATCCCACTTGGTCATGGTGTATGATATTTTTGATAGGTTGTTGGATTCTATTCATAATAGTTTGTTGAGGATCTCCCCACCCATGCTTTGTGTGCGTGTGTCTGTATGTGTGTTTTGTGGTGTCTATGTTTGCTTTTGGTATTAGGGAGATATGTGCCTCATAGAAACTGTTTGGGAGAGTTTCTGTTTCTTCAATTTCCTGGAAAAGTTTGAGAAGAACTGGGAATACGTCCTCTTTAAATGTTTGGAAGAATTCATTAGGGAATCCATCTAGACCTGGGATTTTGTTTTAGGGGAGACTTTGATTACTGTTTCAATTTCCTTGATAGTGATAGGCCTATTTAGGTGTTCCAGATATTCTTGGATCAGACTTGAGAGAGTATAGGAATCCAGGAATTTATCCATTTGTTCTAGGTTCTCTATTTTCGTGGCATACAGACTTCGAAAGTAGTCTCTGATGATCTTTTGAAAATCTTTGGTTTCTGTGGTGATGTCCCCTTTTCATTTCTGATTCAGTTTATTAGGGTTCTCTCTCTCTCTCTCTCTCTCTCTCTCTCTCTCTCTCTCTCTCTCTCTCTCCCTCTTTATGAGTCTTTCTAGTGGTTTATCAATCTTGCTTATTTTCTCAAAAAACCAGCTCTTGGTTTCATTGATCTTTCAAATTGTTTTTTGGGTTTCTATGTTGTTAATTTCTGCTCTAAGTTTTATTTTTTCTCTCCTCTTGCCTGCTTTGGGCCCATTTTGTTGGTTCTTTTCTAAGATCTCAAGCTGTGAAGTCACGATATTTATTTGGGCCCTTTCTTCCTTCCTTAGAAATGTTTTAGAGCTATAAATTTTCCCCTCAACATAGCTTTAGCTGCATCCCACGGGTTCTGGTAGCTTGTAATTTCATTCTCATTTGTTTCCAGGTATCGTTTGATTTATTCTCAGGTTAGGAATATTTCTAAATTATATATCTTACACACAAATTGTCCTATTATTAACATTTGGCTACCGTTCTGTGATCATCATCACGTTTTAATCAACCTACTTTATTGTTTATGCACTTTTAAAACAAGTTAATGATACTTTACTTCACTCATTTGAGTACACTCCACTGAAAATGATTCAAAATGTATATCATTGATCACTGTTCAATTTTTATTTATAATGTGTGTATGCAACATTTAAAAGTGATGAAAAGCTTTATCCTTAGCATATGATTTCACAAGTTCAACCACAGCACTTATGCATAAACAATCCCCCAAGCCTTTGTTGATTCCCAACAGGAAAGACAGGTTTCTTGAATTCCCCCAAGAACAAAAGAGCCTATCAGAGAAGTCCCCACCCTCCCTGACCTGCTCATCACCCACCCCCAACCCAGGGAGAATTCAGGGCACAGCCAGCTGCTGAAGCAGTGAGAGGCATCCATACAGAGCTGACAGTGGCATCTTGGCTTCCAGATCCCAGAATGATCTATTGCTACTTAGGTCAATCATCAGGCCACACTCTTCCAGCAGTTTGTAGGTGACAGTCACACCCTCATCCTGCAGTGGGGTAAGAAGCTCTGGTTTAAGGGTGAAAGGAATTCTCCAAGGGTATTTGAAGTTGGGCTCCAAGATACTCTTTATCTGTAAGAAACAGTATTTGGGATCAGCCTTTGGGATTGGGGAAAGAAAGTCTTCGGTCCCAAGGTTATGTAAAGGAAAGAGGTAAAACCCTGTGTGGAGTCATGAGATGAATCCATCCTGGCTGTGTCATTGAGCATGGGCTACTAAATAATGAAACTAACACTTATCTTGTATTTTTTCAATGCCATGTAGACATGTATGACATGTACATGTTTATGTATATACTTACACATATGTAAGAATATATACTGTATATAAAGTATAAGAAAGAAATTAACAAATGATTAACTCCATAAGTAAAGCAGAGTTTTATTCAGACCTTCTGAGTTCCTGAACTATGTGCCCATGGGTGGATATTTTAGAATTGTGGGGAGTCTCTGAAGGGCCTGGCACAGAAACTGGGGCCCTATAAGGTAGGCTCATACCCATATGGACTACTCTCTGGAGGGACATGAGTCAGAAATTTCTAGAACCCCATAGGATGGATTCTCCTCTCTGCACAAAATCTGAGTTATTTCTCCTTACTCATATTCTTCTTACCCCAGGTTCCCGCCCTCCCCTCCCAGGTTGCTGGTCCTTGAAGATTTCTCACCAGCTCCCGCTGATGGACCAGGATCTTCTTCTCCATGGACCACGCCAGCAGCTCATGTTGGGTGTCATTCAGCACTGAGAGCAACGAGACATGGGGAAAGAGTGAGGAATATGTCTTCTCCCCTACTGTGAACAAAGGTCATCTGTGAGAGGGAAACTTTCACTAGCAAAGGAATGAAAGCCTTTTGATTTGAAGATCAAATTTCTGTCCATGCGATGTTGTCTTTCTTCTCTTGGGATGATCTCCAAGAGCAACAAAACATGGTCCAGGGTGTGGGGTTCTGACACCAGAAACTTGAGCACTCAATCAATAATCAGATCAATGAAATTGGGCTGCTGCTTCTTAGACTCAGGTTCTGTCTTTTATGATTAATTTATACAGAGCCCTTGAGTATGATATGATGAGAAAATAAAGTCATAGGACTTTAATGGCCTTGAGAAGATGATATCTAAAATCTTCCTTTTTGGCTAGAGTGAGAGTACAGTTTGCTTTGCATGCAGCCAACCAGTTCAATTCCCAGCATCTCATATAGCCTCCTGAACCTGCCAGCAGTAATTCTTGAGTGCAGAGCCAGGAATAAGACCTGAGTGTGGCTTAAGGTGGACCAAAACAAAAAATAAATAAAATTTAAGGAAATATTCCTTTCAGAAGAGGACCGCATGCTTTGCATGCAGTAGGCTCATATTCTAACCCTTTCTCACATCTTCCCTGAGCACTGACACATGAATATATCCGTTGTACATATCACCAGGTATCACCCCAAAACAAACAAAAATTAAGACTCCCTTTCAGGGAGTCTGCTGTTGGTCATATGGGCTGCTCACAAAACTGTGACTCTTCCACTCAATTTCCCAAATCATTCTTACCCATCAAGGCTTCAAGCATATAAGAGATGCAGGATCGTGGATAAACCCATAAATTTTGTAAGTTGTCTCTCAGTTCATTTAGAATTATTCCACCAGGGCTATCAAAATCCTCCTGGGGAAACTGTTCCATCTATGGAAGGCAATATTGTTGTTATTAATAATAGTAACAATAACAGCAACCAATATTATTGTTATCAATTAATGATATAGGTAACAATGTTATTTTTATCAATAACAATTATTGTAGAATAGAAACAATATTAATTCTGCCTCTGTCTTATGAGCATGTAATTGCTCCACTAAGACATGGGGGGACTGGAGCAATAGCACAGCGGATAGAGCGTTTGCCTTGCATGCAGCCTACCTGGGATCGATTCCTCCATTCCTCTCAGAGAGCCTGGCAAGCTACCGAGAGTATCCAATCCGCATGGCAGAGCCTGGCAAGCTACCCATGCTCTATTCTATATGCCAAAAAATGTAACAAGTCTCACAAAGGAGATGTTATTGGTGCCCTCTCGAGCAAATCGATGAACAACGGGACAACTGTGCAACAGGCTACAGTGCTACAAGAAATGGGAACCTGGAGAGCTCCACCTCCTCTGGAAAATGCCAATCAGTCTTAGAACATAAAGATACCAGTAGCCAACCTAACTTTGCCTGGCACAAGAGCACAAATTATTAATTACTGGCATCTTTTGCATATTCCTTGCATCGGTCCTTTTATGTCCCCCTTATCACGTATCTAAGCATGAGAACATTAAAGTCTTCCAGATTAATAGTTTCCATCCAAAGTGACCATGATATGAACTCACCTTGTCCTGCAGGTCCTGAAGAGCCCCTCAATCTCCAAGCATGACCAAAATATTATGGAATAAATTATCCTGAATATCCTTTGAAAAATTGGATAGTTCTTCCATTTCACTGGAAATCTCATCTTGTAGTTTCTTAAAATCTGATCTCAGAAGTCAACATTAACCAGAAAAATAGTACAACTCATTAGTTAGAGTCTGCCTATGATGATATGTCCTGCTCCTTGATATGAGGTAGACACTTTTATTTGTTTCAGTGGATGACCAAAACTATTTCTGTAGTTGAGCACCAGGATGGAAAAATCAAGTAGGTGAGATAGATGAAAATCACAAGCTGAAAGTGATGGGGAAAATTAGAGAACAGAGATGGAGATCTGAAAAAAAATATGATTAGAAGTTGAGAAGAAATGATTAGAGACATGTCTGAAATAATGGGAATTCTGTCTTTGGACTAGAGTCTTAAAGGTTCTTAGGAACATGGGGCTCACTTTCCATATCAATGAAGTGAGGATTTAATTGTTTGTTTGAAAACCTTGGAATAAAACAGGTTCACATGAGCTCATCACTTCTTCCTGTATTATGTATCTTCTTACTGATTAACCAAGTAAGTGTTGCCTCCTGTCTGGGTTATCCTCAAAATGACCTGATGAACTTGAATGCTACAGAGACATACGCTAAGAGAAATTAATGAGAAGGGGAAGGACATGAAACAAGATAGGTGGGAAAGGACAAACACTAGATTATTTCACACATCAATGGTATACAGAGAAATAAAACAAGGGAATAGACACTACCAAATGAAAACCAACCATGACCCTGTATTATTACAGAACTGAGAATATTAAGTATAAAAGGGAGGAGAGCAATAATGAGGTGGATTAGGTGAAAGGAGAACATTGGGGTGTGCTAGGCACCTTAATGGTATGAATAAGTAATTGTATAAAACAAAACTGCACCCATTGGTGGAGTATAGAATAACACCACATGAGACTCACACCCAATGACAGTAGACACAAGGCCCAGGAGGATTGCCCAATAGCTGAAAGACTGCTTCATGAGTGTAGAGAAGAAGGCAGATGGAATAGAGAAGGGATCCCTAAGAAAATGATGGCTGGAGGAATCAGTTGGGATGGGTGATGGCGTGCTGAAAGTAGATAATGGACAAAACATAATGACCTCTCAGTGTCTGTGTTTCAAGCCATAATGACAAAAAGTAGAGAGAGAGTATGGGGCATATTATCTGCCATGGAGGAAGGGAGAGGGTGGGAAAGGGGGGGGGGTATACCCGGGATTTCGATGGTGGTGGAGGGATGGATGTTTGATCATTATGTAATAGGAAGGAAGGAAGGAAGGAAGGAAGGAAGGAAGGAAGGAAGGAAGGAAGGAAGGAAGGAAGGAAGGGAGGGAGGGAGGGAGGGAGGGAGGGAGGGAGGGAGGGAGGGAGGGAGGGAGGGAGGGAGGGAGGGAGGGAGGGAGGGAGGAAGGAAGGAAGGAAGGAAGGAAGGAAGGAAGGAAGGAAGGAAGGAAGGAAGGAAGGAAGGAAGGAAGGAAGGAAGGAAGGAAGGAAGGAAGGAAGGAAGGAAGGAATACAGCAAGGCTGACTAAGAGCATTGCATTATGGCTCATAATTTTAAGTCCTGGAGTCTTGCAATTTTCCAACCAAAGCCCTGGGATCCCTTTTGACAAACACTTACCTTGACTAACAGGTTCCTCTATGTTTTCTGGAAAGAGAATAAAAGTGATCATGTCTCTCTTCATACATAAATGTGCTTTTGATTCTCCAGAGGTTCTGGACTTCTACCCTGTTCTCCCTCCACCTAACCTTCTACTCACTACCCATTCCATTCCATATCCTCTACCTCCTAAGACTTCACAGACCTTTCCATCCTACAGAAATTAGGGTCAGACCCTAGGGTAGTGATTACAAAGGCAAAGACAACTACCGGCTCTACAGATCTGTGTTAGAAAGGATCCCACCCCCGCAAATACACACTCAGCTTTTGGCAGAATCTCTCTCCTATAACCTTAAAAAGAGAAATTAATTTCACAATTCAGTATGAGACATTCAATTTCTCAGATATTCTGCTCTCAACTTCCCCAAACCACTTCCAACAATCCACCCTGGCTTTCTTTAACAGAGGATGGAATTCAAAGTCTATACAAAGACAACAAATGTCCCTAGGTAGGTTTCCAGAAGTGCCCTGTAAACAGTGTGACATGGTAGAGGCAAGAACAACTTCCTGCTCAACAATGTGTTCAGGAAAGTATCCCACCCCATTAAATACACACTCACCTATTGTCAGACTCTCAGCTTGGGAACATAAAAAAGAAAAATTAAACTCACAATTTTATAAAAGGTACTAATGACACCCAGTTTCTCAAGTCTTCTACTGTTGACTTCCCTTCACCCTTTCTTTTATTCCGCCCCGCCTTTCTTTACCCAGGACCCTGTATTTCAAAGTCTTACATAAAGACAGCAAAGGCCACTAGGTATGGTTCTAATAGTGCCCTGTAGGCAGTGTGACATGGCAGAGGAATCCCTCTAGTCTTCAAAGCTTAATATCAACAACAATAGCAACAACAACAACAAAAAGAACCTTCTCGAAAATTTTAGAAAATGCCACTGAAAAGGGAAATAAAAGAGCTCATGACTCATTCAAGTTTTAGTCTCCCCTCCCACCTGATCCCCTTTATACCTCTTTCTCTCCACTGCCCAGCATTTTTACTCCTCCTTATATATTAGATTTTGTCACTTACACTTCAATTGTACAGACATTTCTGCAGAAAAAAAAAAACAGAAGACCTTAGAATTTAGAGTTAGATGAAACCCAGGAAACCCTCATATCTCAATACACAACATCCACCCCTGCCTTCCAAAGAAAGGGTGGTTTTCCTGTGGAAACACAAGGCTCTGGGCCAGGATCTAAGGAAGACTCAGAGATGGAGAAGATTCTGTGGGTCTCTGGCTCTACAGAGCTGTATACAAGTCTAAGGGGACCATATATCAGCAATGAGGGTAAGTAAAAGAAAAAAGAAGCCAGTTCTTAAACTCACCATCAGAAAAGGTCTTCTGCTTTTTATCCTTGCTGAGAAGAATCTCTAGAGAGGGAAAGAATTCAGGTCATGGACTAGAATATAGTGCGACAGGTAAGGTGCTTGCCTTGCATGTGACCAACACTCAATCCACAGCACTGCATTATGGCTCCCTGAGCACTTCCATGAGTGATCCCTGAGCACACAGCCAAGAGTAAGATCTGAACACAACTGAGCAGGTAAAAAAATCATCATCTTCATTATCTTCCAGGTCGAGTTGGTCCAGAGCACTCATACAGAGTGTTCTCTTCACCTGCATGGTCTCCAAGGCTGCTTTTCTCAGAGTAAGGGGATCCCTTATATTCTCTCTCATTCACCCTGATCCTCCTAGAATGTCTGTCAAAACTCAGAAAGACAGAGGCTGGAGTGATAGCATAGCAGGTAGAGTGTTTGCCTTGCATGCAGCCAACCTGGGTTCAATTCCCAGAATCCCATATGATCACCCGAGCACTGCCAGGAGTAATTTCTGATTGCAGAGCCAGGAGTAATAACCGGGTGAAACCAAAAAAACAAAACAAAACAAAAAAACTCAAAAAGACACTCTTAAGAAGATTCCACAATATGTATTAAATAATGTGTATCTACAGATCATTATGGACTTTAACAGGGAATTGCCTTTAAAAGATAAAATCCCCTCCTCCTCCTCCTCCTCCTCCTCCTCCTCCTCCTCCTCCTCCACCTCCTCCTCCCTCTCCTCCTTCCCTCTCCTCCCCCTCGTCCCCTCTCCTCTTCCTCCACTTCCTCCCTCTCCTCCCTCTCATCGCCCCAAGGAGTCACTTCTGTGGACTTTCATCTTAATTTCCTGGAGTATCTTCTTTTATGCTCTAGGCCTAATTTTTCTTTGTGTGCTGAATAATTTAAATTCTCAAATAAAGAGATATGAAACTTGTCTAACATTCAAGACTAAATGTTTCTAAAGAAATTAGAGTCCCAAGTGACAGAATAGAAAATTTCCCAGAGAAGAAAACTCCCAGGAGGAACACTGCAGCTGACTCTGCACAGGTAGGCTCCGTCTTCATGCTCACATCTCTGTATCCTTCTTGGGCGGGGGTGGGCTGAGTCCCTATCCTACAGAAAGGCCCAGCTCTCCACTGACACCTCACTTCTGCCAGCATAATTAACGGCCAGGTTGGGACTCCATGCTGCTGAATCATTCAGGTTCCACAGCTCCTGGTGCATATGATCACAGACAAATTTCACAGAACTGACAACCCAGTAGGAGCACAGAAAATTCGATGCGAAAGTTTTATAGAAACCCAGTAAGTTTATGGGGCCAGAGAAATGGTACAGCATGTTAGGTGTTTGCCTTGCATGCACTGACCCAGGATTGATCCCCAGCATCCCATATTGTCCCCTGAGACTGCCAGAAGTGGTTCCTGAGTGCAAAGTCAGGAGCAAGCCCTGAGCACCACAGGGTGTGGCCCAAAAAACAAAACAAAAAAGAAGAAAAAGAAGCCCACTAAGATCCATGAGTAAAAACAATGACAGAAGATCAACTAGCACATAATACCTCAAACAGTGACTTTAGTAACACCATTATGAGATATATGTTTTAACAAGCAATACTAAGTAAATTATTTTTTGCCTGTTCTAGGGGCAAGCTTTGCGAGGTCGCTACTTGGGATGGGAACGTTGGTGAAGGGAAGGTCACATTGGCAGTGAAGCTGGTGTTGAACCATTGAGTATCTGAACAACTGTATTATGAACAACTGTGTAAATCATGATGATTAAATAAAGTTTCAAGTATTTTTTAAGAAAGAAAACTACATCAATCATGATTTCCAGGGAGAAGAGAGTGACAAGAAAAGTATAATCAAATTTGTGCCAATTATTGACAACTTACATGGAATAGCTAAAGCAATAGCACAGCAGGTAGGGCATTTGCCATGCACTCGGCCAACCTGGGTTCAATTCCACCCTTTCAGAGAGCCCGACAACTACTGAGAGTATCCCATTCATATGACAGAGCCTGGCTAGCTACCTTGTGGCGCATTCAATATGCCAAAAAGAGTAACAACAAGTCTCACAATGGAGACGTTACTGGTGCCCACTCAAGCAAATCGATGAGCAACGAGATGACAGTGATACAGTGAGACATGGATTAAACCCACTCAAAGATATACTGAGTTTGTGGAGTGGGCGTTTTGAGTTTTATGAGCATCAGTTGGTTTATGGAATGGTTTATGCGGCATCTACTTTGTTTTGTTTGGGGGCCACACCAGAATTACTCAGTATTACTCCTAGCTCTGCACTCAGGAATCCCTCCTGGTGGTGCTAAGGGGACATTATGCCATGCCCAGGGATCAAACCTGGTTAGGCCTGTGAAGGTAAATGTCTTACCAACTGCACTATCACTCTGGCCCTGAGGTCTATGAGATGTCAGAGACCTAATTGTGTGGTCAAAACAGGGAAAACCCTGGTGCATCAGAGAGGTAAGAAGAGGGTGGAGAAAAAGAAGGGAAAAAAAAGGTCTAAAAGGAGGATGCTGCGAATGTTCCTGTGTGTTTATACACAAAGAATGCATAAAAACAGGACGGAGGAGGGAAGCTGGGGACACCCGTAGAGGGAAGTTCACACTGGCGGTGGAGTTGTTGTTGGAGCATTGAATGTCTGAAACTCTATTATGAAAACTGAAGAGGACCCCACCAGCTGACCCTTGGACCAGTGTATACAAGGTGATTTCAGAAATCAGAACAGACTACTGAGACAGGGAAACCTTGATACACCAGGCAGATTGCCTGGATGGAGGCTTGTCCCTAAATCTGCTTCTTTTCCCGGCTTTCCCTCTCCAACCACTGCCGCACTGACCTAGGGGGGTCTCACTGATAAAATTCATTAACCAACAAGCATCTCCTCAGAGAGACTCAGCTCTGTGGAAGGGAGAACCTTATTCAAGTCCAGAGTTCAGAAGCCCTTTGCCAGTGAAGGGAGACACGGAAACTAAAAGTAAAGTAACAGAAAATCTGGTGAGCCAGTATCTGCAGAAGACACTAACCTAGGGCAGGAGGGAGCTTAACATGAAGGACTTCCCGAACATCAGTTTTATATCAGCACTCACTAAAGTGTGTAATCTCTGGGTGGCTCACTACCCGTGTTCGGTGGACTCAAGCCGCTCTCCCATCCAGGGTGGCCCATGCCATGGGTGGACAAGGAAACAAGGGCCAAGCTGGTTGATGAGCAGGTTCTGTTTATTCCATCCTCCCCACGCCCCTATTCCAGTCTCTCTAAGCTCCCCACTCTAGTCTCACACTACCACTCATTCCGGTCTCCTCCTGTCTCTCCCGCCCATCTCTCCAAGCTCCTGCTGGCAGATGAATCTCTCGTCTCTCCATGAGCCTGCTCCTGCTTTCTTCCCCTACATTCTTCTCTCTCTGCCCAATGTTAGTCTCTCCATAATCCACTCCATCTTGCTGCCCTGTTCTCTTTCTCTCTCTTTCTCTCTCTCTCACTTTCTCTCTCTCTTTCCTTTCTTTCCTCCATCCCTCTCTCTCTCTGTCTCTGTCTCTGTCTCTCTCTCTCAAACTCTCCAGCATTGGGGGTAGCAGAATCAGCATATCAAAGGCCCTTCCTGATGGCCCATCAGGCTCAAGGACTGAAATACCACCTAAAGTGTTCTTCTCCTTTCCTCAGTCCAATAACTTAATTAACAACTAATTGTACTTCTTAATATTAGTTATTTTGCATGGAAACAGTAAGAGATACATTAAGCTTCTAGGGTCGCTCTCCTGGGGATATCTTGCTACAGACTCAGACTACAGTGCTCAGGCTGGATTAATCATTCCAAACACTAGCAGGGTTTAATCTAGTTATTACTTTTTGGATCATGACAGATTTTGTCCATGACCATGCTCTTAATTAATAGTTAAGTATTTTGGTAACTTGGCCAGGGCCATTTCGATGCCAGGGTAGTTCACTGCTTGCCCTGGATCCATCCAGTCTCTCTCGGGACCCTGCTTTTGGGGTGCTAGGAAGTAAGGGCAACTGAGGCTTAAGCTGAGAGAACAGATGTCCGGGAGTGAGTACCACTCAGAGTCAATTAATTCCCAGTTACAAAAGCATAGCATTAACTGTCTTCTTTGAACATATAAGAGGAAAATTGCTCTTAATTAACTATGCACAAAAAACTTAAGGAGAGGAGAAAAGCAATATTTACAAGTCAACGTAGCACAACAAAAAAAGTTACAAATAAACTCACAGGAATGGGAGCACTTTGATGGGAGTAACCCAATAAACCTAAGCTCCCTGCGGCAAGGCAGAAAGGACAAACTAATGTTATCCTACACTAAACTAAAAACAGATTTCGGTTAGCATAACACAGCTACCACTCTCAGCACAAGCAGCAAGCAGCCGTTCCTGAGGTGACACAATCCCCAAGTGTAGTAGTCTCAGGTCTGGTCCAGCAGGCTCACTTCCTGTTCCTGACTTAGTTTTGTACTTTATCTCAAGAGTCATAAAGCCTTAGGACTTTTTTAAACCCAACAGAACCTGGTCACGATGCTATTGCTACAGTTTTCTTTGGTTTGGGATTCTTTCTACTTATTTTGTTTTGTTGTTTGGGAGCTATATAAGCAGTGCTTAGGGCCTACCCTGGCTCTGCACTCTGGGATCATTATGATTGGTGCTCAGAGAACTGACTATATGAGGACTGAACCTGGTAAGTTACATAGTACATGCTTCCCTGGGTACTACATCTCCAGACACCTGCAGTTTTATTTGTGTTTCTGCATTAATACTGGGTTGAAGGTAACTTAGGAAGTGTTTTTACTGACAGAGGTTGGCTTTGGAAAAGCAGAGATAGTGGAGCTTTGTGTCACAGTTTGCCTCATGCTATAGAAACTTTCATATAGAGTCCATTTGTCCATTTCCATATATCTTCCCATGGGAACATGGAAACATTTCAGTAGGGACATCCTTGAACGTGGCTCTAGAATATAGCATATGTGTTTGCTTGTGCAGTTTACAGCTGAAGCACGTTTCTCATCTATCCCTCTCTTTCTCTGTGAAGAAGTCTAAGTTGCATGTTGGTAGTTTTATTTCCAAGAGAAGCAAAGTCCCTCTCACAGCAACTCCTTCAGCATCAGCTTACCCCAGCCATCCTCGTTGATAATCAGCTGCTTCGTCTGATATGCCATCACCATATGCTTTGGTAAAGTCAGTGATTGTTGTTTCTTCTTGTCACCATCTATGTGGCCTTGACCCTGGGAGAGAAACCAGGTCATGCAGCATCAGATGCTTGTAAACTTAAAGATCAAAAAGACCTACAACTCTCATGAAAATTAACAAATCTGCGTGCTGGAGTGATAGCACAGCGGGTAGGGCATTTGCCTTACATGCGGCGAATCCAAGTTCAATTCCCAGCATCACTTATGGTCCCCCAAGGACCACCAGGAGTAATTCCTGAGTGCAGATCCAGGAATAACCCCAGTGCATCGCCGGGTGTGACCCCCCCAAAAAAAGTTAACAAATCCCTGACTGGCGATGAAGAGCTAGATCTGTGATGCTTGGCACAGGGCTAAGCAGAACCCTGAATAAAACCACTCAGTGACATTCTCTTGTCTCACAAAGTCAGAGCAACCTTCAAGCAGATACAACCAAGAGATTAATATCCAATTTTGGAACAATGCTTAAGAAGGTGCATCTTTGTTGATGTTGACTAAATAGTTCCTAACACTGTTTTCTTAAAAATATTATGGGTAGGTGCTGGAGGAATATTAAAGCAGGTAAGATGCTTATCTTCTATGCAGTTAAGATGGATTCTATCCCTGCAAATGTACATGGTACCTTGAGTCCTGGCAGGAGTGATTCTTGAGCACAGTCAGGAATTAGCTCTGAGCACATCCTGATGCTGGCCCCAAATCAAAATTAATAAATAAACAAAAAACTTTGTTATTGTGATGAGATATAAATCAAACATTTTCAAGTTTCATTCAAAACATTTCTGCTCAGGGTAAGCACTGCTTTTTGTATACTTAAACCATAGAAATGTTAGTGATCTTGGAACGCCCCAGAGCACGGCAGTGAGAGCCCTCCTTCCCCAGGACCCAGCCCCAGCAGCCGGCCTCCACCACCCAATAGCCGTCACGCTCCAGTCTGCTCCCCACCCGCTCGGATTGAGCCTCATATATGAGTGAACTTATTCCTGGACTGCATGACACATCACAAGACACTCCCTACCCATTCTCCTTAATTGCCACACCATATGTAAGGCAAAGCTCCTGGAAGAGAGTGCTATAATTTTTCCTAAAGCATGCGGCCACGTTTGCAGCTGCGCGACGTCTTTATTTTTTTTATTTACTCTTTTATTTTTATTATTATTTTTCAAGCTCAGCAGAGCCTGGCAAGCTACCCGGACATATTTGATATGCCAAAAACAGTAACAACAACATGCTCTTCGTGTTCCTGAAGCAAACAGATTCCATTAGGCTACACTAGCAGGGACAGATGAAGATGTTACTGGTTCCCACGTGAGCAAATCGATGAACAATGAGATAACAGTGACACAGTGACAGTGACAGTGATTTGATGAGGTTCAGACTGTAGGCAACAAATCATAGAGGGAAATATGTATATGCATTTACATATATTTTCAGATATATATACTAAAGCTCTCATTACCCAAGCTTTAACAACATGTTATTGATATCCTATAGAATGTCTTAATGACTCCTGCCAAAATAGAATAATTTTCACAGTGTTTCCTGTATGGACACGTTTTTGTAATCATGTTCAGCAGTTCTTCATAACAGATAATACGAAATATATTCTATTGATTGTGTTTTTGGACAAGGTTTGGGGTTTTAAATGAAAACATCTCAAATTTGGTGGCAGGAAGGTGTATTGGTGGTGGGATTTGTGTTCAAATATTAAAAGTAATCAAATATCGTGAACTAATTTATAAATTAAAATAATAATTTTTTAAAAAAGAGATGTTAGTGATGTCTCATTTCTTTAAGCTGTAAAATTACATTTATTATGGCACAGAAGCACCAAACTTTACATTCTCCAGGATCTACCTTTAACCAAAGAAAAATATAGTACCATATAACTTGATATATTTGCCTTTCATAGCTTCCCAATAATTTTTATATGATATCCTATCCATGAGTATATCCACACTGGATATACTCTCCTCAGAATTAGGTTTCCTTGGAATGTGTTAAATGGGCAGGAAGTGATTTGACCCTTTTGTTCCCAAAGAAAACATGTCCTCACTGGGTTAGTTGTGATCTTGGAGTCCCCAGTCCCCATTAGGAATGATATTACCTTGATATAAGGGTTCTGTGGAATGGAGAATTTTCCCAACCACTTCCTACCACTTCCAGCACTCAGCTCAGGACTGTTGGTCACTTCCACAGTTTCTGTCACCACATATAGGTTGTCTCCTCTTTTTCGACATTGTTCCAGAAACCATGGCTCTGGTTTTAAAAGTGCCCTAGAGTAAAGAAAGTATAAGGGAGTCAACATAGAAAGGGGAAGGAAAACTTCTTAAGTTCATCTTGGTTTTTCTTTTCCTGAGGAACCAAAAGGGAGGCAGACTTTGTACCATTACAGGTGAGCCCTCAGTAAGTTGCTATATATTGGGTAATGGATTCTGTTCTTAAAACAACAGACCACCTTCTCTGATAAATCAGTGGAGGGCCTCATTCTGTGGTTAAGGTATGAGAGAAACTTAGCCATACTGCTCAGGTTTTCTGCATTTTCCAACATTCTATTAGTTTTCTTTAGAGGCAATTTATAGATTTCTGACATGAAGATCTCTCAACAGAAAAAGCTACACATAAGCAGATCCAGATGGTTTCGAGAGTCTTTAGAAAGTCCTATCTTCAAAACTAGGGGAACTCATAGCATCAGGAGGCAAAGGGTGTGTGTGCAGCAGAAACCATGGCGGAGTGAGGATTTCAGATGATTTTTTAAAACTAATATCACAGCACAGAGGTTGGGCTTTCCTCTTTCACGCTGTCGACCTGAGTTTGATTCATCTGCCTCTCTCAGAGAGCCGGGCAAGCTACCGAGAGTATCGAGCCCGTGCGACAGAGCCTGGCAAGCTACCCATGTGTATTGTATATGCCAAAACCAGTAACAATAAGTCTCTCAATGAGAGACGTTACTAGTGCCTGCTCAAGCAAATCGATGAGCAATGGGATGACAGTGACAGTGACAGTGACAATACCATGTAGAAAAGAGGGATTGTGGATGAACTAGTCATGGCAGGTAGAGAGAAGGTGTAGATTCAGGGGAGAAGTGTGAGGTTTGAATAACTAGAAACAAATTTAAACTTTATTTCAGTTCTTTTGCTCAACTCAAGACCTACTCATGGTTCTGCACAGAATTGTAGATGGAGATTTGGGGACTGGAGAGATAGTATGGCAGGTAAGGGGAATATCTTGATGCATGACCTGGATTAGATTGCCAGCACCACTTAAGGTCCTCAAGCACTACCAGCATGACCCCTGAGCACATAGTCAGGAGTAATCACTGAACACTGCATGATGAGGCAAAAAATGTTAAATTATTATAATATTTTGTGATTTTTACCTACTTCATAAATATTAATGATATTTAAATTGAAAATCTCATTTTAAGTGGTATAAAAACATGAGTTTGTTTTGTTAGATCATTGGCCATCATTTTACCCATATACATAGAGACAAGTTAAAACCAGAATCAAGAGCATAACATGAGGCCCCAATAACCATGCCACCGGACTCCGCACCAGGCTGTTTCACACAAGGTGCAACAGAGGCGGGGTGGGTGAGAGCCCTCCCTGCCCAAGGGACCCAGCTCAGGCAGTCGAAAACCTCCACAACCCAACCGCTGCCATGCTCAAGTCTTCTCCCGACATATTTGGGCCGAGCCTCACACATGAGTGAAGTCCTATGGAACCCAGGTAATGTGGTACTTTGTGAGCTTGGACTCTGAGCTCAATGGGACCAGGAGTGGCGATCCTCTGCCCACTTCCCATGGTCTCCAACAACCCAGGGGTCATGCCATAAGCCACGTCCTGCCAGCGCCAGATAATCTTGTCATTAGCCACCACCCAGATCACACGGCTACTTCTCCTGGAAGGGAACATAACATGAGGCCCCCATAGCCATGCCACTGGACTTAGTGCCAGGCTATTTCATACAGGGCGCCCCAGAGGGGGACAGGTGAGAGGCTTCCCTGCCCAAGGGACCCAGCCCCAGCAGCTGACCTCCGGGACACTTTCCACTCGCTCAGGCTGAGCCTCATATATGAGTGAACCTATTCCTGGATGACGTGACACATCATAAGATACTCCCTACCCATTCTCCAGAATTACCACACTGTATATGTTGGGGTTCAGTTACTAGACAACAAATCATAGAGGGATTTTGTGTGGCTTGGCAGTCACACCCACAAACTGCCCCCAGCACTGTGTAATCCCATCAATGGACAAGATCCAAGGACAGTAAAGTAAAGCTCACGGAAGACTACTTATAACCTAGTTCTCCCTTTTGGAGAACCTGGAAAGGTATGGAGAGCATCCTGCCCACATGGCAGAGCCTGGCAAGTTCTCCGTGGTGTATTCGATATGCCAAATACATTAACAATGATGGGCCTCATTCCCCTTACTCTGAAAGAGCCTCCAATGCAGCACCACTGGGAAGAACAAGTAAAGAGAGGCTGCTAAAATATCAGGGCTAGGACAAATGGAGATGTTACTGGTGACTGCTTGAGCAAATCAATGATCAATGATCAATGGGATGAAGGTGATACAGTGAAACAGTGATATATACAGATTTTCATAAATATTTATATACATATATACATATACCAAAGCTCAAATCACCCAAACTTTAACAACATGTTAGTGATATCCTATAGAATGTCTTAATGACTCCTGTAAAACAATCTTCACACTGTTTCCTATATAAATACTTTCTTGTAAGCATGTTCAGCAGTTCTTCATAACAGACAATACAAAATACATTATTTTGGCTATGTTTTGTGGCAGAGATTGGGGTTTGGGATGAAAACATCCCGAATTTGGTGGTGGGAAGGTGTAATGGTGATGGGATTGGTGTTTAAATATTAAATGCAATCAGATATTGTGAACTAACTTATAAAATAAAAAAATATTTAAAAAACAAAATAAATAACTAATCCCGTATGCTAATATAGAATTCACAGAAAGTATAAATTCTAATTTTTCTCATATTAGTACTTAAATTTAATTTTGGGCATAAAATATTGTTTTACATAGAATATATGAAAAGAGATAAAAAAAGAAAGGAGGGCAAAACATCAAGTAAAGGAACGGCAATTCCTAAGTTTCAAAGTTCACTATTTGTTTTTAATAATTATTTTCTTGTCCCCCCCACCCCAAACGTCCCACTAATTTATGTTGCTCTTCAAATACAGTCAGCAATTATAATGGAACAAACACAGAGAACAAATCAATCTAGAATGCCATTTTCCCCCATTTCTATCCTCATCTATTAAGGCTGAACAATGCCTCTTTATTCCAAAATATAGGTACTTTGAAAACCAACTTCCTGTTGTTGTTTTTTATGATAGTCTTACCTTGAACGAAGGTCTGTCAAGGTTTTTGTTGTGATCTCATTAATCTGAAACTTGAGGAAGGAGTCACGTGACTCATTAGTCTCCCCTGATGCTGTCACTTGTGCCTCAAGACCTGCATCAATAGTCAGATCACCCTTTCCTTTCCAGACCATGTTGTCTTTGTAGATGAATGGGCCTTCTCTGGAAGGATCTGCACAGAGAAAAATTAACCATACATTTGCTCAAGATAAGCTATGAATCAGGTGGCATAGGTGATGGAATAATAGAAAATTAACTTGTGCCAACTCTCCTTCAGATTTCAGTCATCTCTTCAACCTCTTTTCACTTGAGGTTCAAAGCCTGTCTATATACCAGTCCACTGACCAGCAGTTATAACCCCTGGTTTTCAATCTTTCTACATCTGGAGGCTGAAAATGGTCTACAACTGGGGGTTGAGAACCATGATTCAAATTTTTCAGTAAGTAAGTTAAGTAACCACCTAATGTTTAAGTTAAAATTATTGATTGAGACATATGTTTGAATCCACCAAGGGCTGGATAACAGGGAAAGATTCCTAAACCACGTAGCACTGATCACTGTGTGATGGTCTAGGAGATCCATGCCATCTCTGTGGCAGGTACAGGAGACAGACCCAGATGACAAAACATAAAGTAGCAAATGGGAATCATGACTGGGCAGACCTGGGTGTGGATCCTAGTTCTACTAGCTCCCAGGTAACTTGGAACTATTATTTCCTAAGCTTCATTTTAGTCTCGCATAAATATTGAGATGTTGCATTAAACTAAGTCATGTGAGTCTGTATTCATATCATGTTACATTATCAGTCTTAGATCTGTATTTCTCAATTTCATCAAGGCTGAGCCTGTTGTCGACCTGTGTGGGTGACTTTCACCTTGTATGCTGTCCCACCTTTACTTGAGCAACTGCATTTTCACCTCTTGCCTTCTTTGTTGCTGACTGACAGTACCTGGGACTGGAGAACTTGGGTCCAGGATGTCCAGGAGGGAGAATTCAGCCGGAATGTCGGGTTGTTTCCAAAATGATCAGAATGCACTCTTCTTGCTCCGTAACATATTAAAATGATGGAATTTCTTGGCACTTTTAAGATTGGTAACTGGTTTCAGATCTTCTTTCCCCACCTGTCTGAGTAAACTCTTTACTGCCTCATGGAAGATGACAACCATGTTGCTAACAGAATACAAAGGGCAAGTATGTCAGAGAGGAAACATACAGTCAACACTTAATATGTATCTTAACAAGTTGTGCAATGTTGTCTTCAAAGGTCAGAAGAAAAGTTGAATTGTTGCTAAAAGGGACATTAATCATAATGGGGATTTTTTGAAGTTTTAAGGGAAAGACTTCACTGAAAAGTGACATTGAACAAAAACAAGATTGTCATAAGCATGATATATGTCATGCACATCTTGGAAAGATATCTTTAGTTTCTGAGTCTAAATTGACCATAGACAAGCAGAAACAAATATCTAGTTAGGAGTGTTGCAAGATTGATTGCATTCATCCATGATGGGGGAGGAGGGGAGCTTTCCTCCAGAGAAGACTGAAACACTGGAAACACAGTTTTATGCCCTAGTAACTGCCTCAGAAGCACTAAATGTAAACAATGGACAGGACCAGACTGTTCTACTGAGTAGCCTGCCATAAAAATGTTTAGTACATGTGCTGCCAAAGCGATAACAGAATGGGAGACTAACACCCAAGATAATTAAAGGTAAGTACTGGGAGGATTACTTCACAGCTTAGAAGCTAGCCTCACATGAGGGAAAAGGCAGTTCAGTTAGAAAAGGGATCACCCAGTAAATGGTGCTAGGAGGATCCGCTCAGGATGGGAAACACACCCTGAAAGCAGACTATAGACCGAACATGATGGCCACTCAATACCTCTATTGTAAACCACAACACCCAAAAGGAGACAGAGAGCAAAAGGGAATGCCCTACCACAGAGGTGGGGTGAGAGGAGGGGGAATGGGGTGGGGATGGTGGGATGGATGCTGGGACCATTGGTGGTGAAAATGGGCACTGGTGGAGGGATGGATACTTGACCATTGTATGACTGAAATGTAAGCACGGAAGTTTCTAAGTCTGTAACTGTACCTTATGGTGATTCACTAATAAAAAATTTCAATTTAAAATATGTTTAAAACACTTAAAGTAATGCTGTATTAAATTACTTAAATAAAACAAGCCACATAAATTTATAGGAAGAATATAAAAGTTCTTTAAAAGCTTCAAATAAATTAGAAAACCTAAAAAATAGCCAAGTTAAAAATACCACAGAGGAATATATGAGCAAACGAGAAATAGTCAAATGTTTTCAAAGCTAATTTGAAAACTACTATCGTGTGATAATAGACTACAACCAACCACGATAGCAATTATAAAAAATAATTATAAAATATGAAAGCAGAGTTAGAGTCGTATAACTAAATCAATAAATATCATAATCATGATGCTGAAGCTATAGTGTGGAGGGGAAGGCATTTGCCTTGCACATGGTCAAGCTGTGTTCTATTCCTGGCATCCAATATGGGCCCCTGAGCATCACCAGGAATGATTCCTGAGTATAGAGCCAGGAATAACCCCTGAGCATTGCCGGGTGTGACCCAAAAAGCCAAAAAATAAAGCATAGCCACATTATAGGAAGAGAAGAAGGTATAGTAACCCTATTTTGAAGGAAGAGTTGCCAAGAATTTAATGAATAACTAACCATCCAAGTACAAGAAGTTCAAAGACCCAAACAAAATATGACCAAACAGACACACACTAAGATATTATAAATGAAGTGCTCAAAACTAAAGACAAAGACACACTACAAAAATTATCAAGGAAAATCAAATTAAAGTAAAAAGAACTCTAATGATTATCCATGGACATTTCTATAGAAATAATACAAGACAAAAAATACTAGAAATTCTGAAGAAATGGATTCTTAAACAAGAATACTCTACACTGCCAGATTCTCACAGAGGTAGCAAGCTAAATAATTTCACAAGTAAATAAAAATAAAAGCAATGAATCACCTCACATGACCTTGTGAGAAATACCGGGGGTTTGGGGGAGCCACACACAGCAGTGCTCAGAGCTTATTCTTGTCTCTGAACTCAGGGGTCACTCCTCGTGGGTACCAAGAAGTTTAAAGGCTTGAATATGAGGTGTCAAGGACTGAGCCTGGATCAGATGCATGCAAAGCAAGCAGTTTATCCCTGTACTATCTCTTATGCCCATGAAATGTTTAAAGACATTTGGAACAATGGGGCCAGGGAGATCATTCAAGAGGTGGAATACCCCCCTAGAGCCTGTGAGGGGTTGAGTCTGATCTTCAGACAACCCCTAGCCAAACACTACCAGGATTAGTAGCACTGGAGACCCCTAGCCCCATCTTGTGTGACCCCTATATAAATAAATGATTAATTAATCTTTTAATAAGTAAAAAGATAAAACATTTTCCATCACCACTTCTGTTTAATTTCACATTAGAAATCATAGCAAGAGCATTTGGATAATATCAAGAAACATAAGTAACTCAGATCAGTAAAGAAGCAAAATTATCATTGTTTGCAGATAACTTAATAATATATATGAAAAACCCTAAACACTCTACTATAAAGCTACAGGAAATAATGAGTACAACAAAGTGGCCAGATGTGAAAACAACATGCAAAAATCTTTCATATTTTTATGTGTGAATAATGAGAGAATAAATTAATAGAGCAATCCTATTTATCAGTGCATAAAATTTCCAAGATATAGAATCGTATCTAAAAAATAAAATACTTAGAAATAAATTTAATCAAGGTGAAGAAGCTAAATGCCAAAAAACTATAAGTCACTATTAAAAGGCAATGTATAAGATATTAAGCAATGTAAAGACATTCCACGTGCATAAACGTGAATTTGTAGAGCTAAAAAAGTTAACTAAAGGGGGGCTGGAGAGATAGCACAGCGGGTAGGGCGTTTGCCTTGCACGCGGCCGACCCGGGTTCAAATCCCAGCATCCCATATGGTCCCCTGAGCACGGCCAGGGGTAATTCCTGAGTGCAGAGCCAGGAGTAACCCCTGTGCATCGCCAGGTGTGACCCAAAAAGCAAAAAAAAAAAAAAAAAGTTAACTAAAATAAAATCATTTAATACAATTGCAATAAAATTTTCATTAACATTTTTAAGGAAATAAAACAAAATTACTTAGGTTAATATGGAAACATCAAAAACCTAGAAATGCAACAAATAAAATTATTCATGCTATTAGGCTGAAAATAGATACATGGATCAGTAAAATTGAATTTAAATGGACACGTAAACCACACACTTATAAATGTTTAATTCACAGTAAGGAATCGAAGATCTTACAATGGACCAAAGATAAACTCTTCAGTAAATGAGTTGAGAAAATGGGACAGCCATATGAAAAACAGAGTAGCCACATGAGCTATTTTCTTTTTCTTTTTTTTTTTTTTTTTTTTGCTTTTTGGGTCACACCTGGCAATGCGCAGAGGTTACTCCTGGTTCTGCACTCAGGAATCACCCCTGGTGGTGCTCAGGGGACCATATGGGATGCTGGAATCGAACCCGGGTCGGCCGCATGCAAGGCAAACGCCCTACCCACTGTGCTATTGCTCCAGCCCCATGAGCTATTTTCTAACCCCATGTGCATAACCCCCAAACCTCAAGTCAATAGAAGACAATGTAGGTGAAATGCTCCATTACTGTTAGAGTTGTTGCTGAGTTTTGGTCCCAATATCAAGGAAAGCAAAAGTGAACAACTGAAACTGTATTTACTGAAAATATTCTGTACAAAAAATAATAATATTTTAAATAACTAAAAGGTAAGGACTAGTACAAAAGGGTGCGTGCCTTGCATTTACCTGACCCCAGTGCAGTCCCCAGTACCACATGGGCCTCCTGCATCATTGAGTAATGCCCTGGTGGCCACCGAGAGCCACAGGGACTAAGCAGTACCACGTCCTGAATCCTTGTCATTCAACCAAATGTCTGGTTACTGATAATTACCAGGTATAACCCCTGACTCCTCTGAGCCGTCTTGGGAGGCCAAAAATAACCCCCACCTAACCCTAATGCTAAAATTAATAATAAAAAAAAAAACACTATGAAAAGACAGCCTATTTTGTTAGGAATCAAAACAACTTAACATAAAGCAAACGGAAAGTTGGCAGAAGATAGAAGATCCGGATAGACATATAAACGGCTATTAGACATATGTGTGCTGAGCATTAACGAATAGCAGAAAAATGCAGGTTAAGATCACAGTAACATTCCGCTCTACCTGCAAAAATGGTTTTCATGACAACCAGAATAGTCAATATTAGAGAGGGTATGGAGATAAAGGGTTTGGTGAATACGGATATAAATTAGTCCATTTTCTTTTGCAGGAGTGGCCTCCCAAGGTGCATTCAGAGGCCCAGTGGCTCGCCTGGTGATTCACAATCAATTCAAACCACAGTTCAATTCAAGGCTGTGTTACTGCTTAAGGCAAGTGATTCCAAGTATTAACCAGTCACCCCACCAGTACTTCAGATCCTCACATGCAAGGAACCTTAACCTCTGTGAAACCTTTCCAGCCCACTTTGCAAAATGTTAAAGGGCTGGAGAAATAGTACAGCTGGCAGGACACTTGCCTTGCAAATGGCCAACCTGAGTTGAGTCAATGCCCAGCATCCCATTTGGTCCCCCCACCCCTACCGAACCCTGCAAGAAGTAATTCCTGAGTGCAGAGCCAGGAGTAACCCCTAAACATCATGAGGTGAAGTGCAAAAACCAAAACTATCTTTATAAAAAATTAAGAAGCTAAATATAGAAGTGATATGACCTAACAATTCCACTTTTAGTTATGTATCCAAATAATATGAGAATATCAGCACAAAAAAGTATATTCATGGGGCCAGAGAGAGAGGGCTAAGGTTCTACCCTTGCATGCAGCCTACCCAGTTTGATCTCTGGCATATGATCCCAGACATCTACAGTTGGGAGTGATGCCTATGTACAGAGCCAGAAGTAACCCTTGAGCATAAGCAATCATGAACTCAAAACAAGCTATATTCATCCCAATTTTTCGTAGTTTATGTGTAAAACTAAAACATAGAAGCAAAGTACTGTTAAAAGATGATTTGATAAAGAAGATGTGGCATATTTATATAATGAAATGCTACTTAACTACTTTTTTAAAAAAATAAAATTTTGTCGCCTGCAATAAACAGGAGTTCATGTGAATTGTGTAAAGCCAAATAAGTCAAAAATAAATTTAAAGTATCGATGATTTCACCTACATGTGCAATATAGGCACAAAATTGATAATTGACAAAATGAAAGAAAGAGAAAAACCAATGGTCATTGATAATAGAAAAGTAAGCTTAGCAGAGGAGAAATAAGGTAAAGAGGGAGATGTGCTGATGAAGAATTTACAAATATTGAAAGGAAAAGTTTAAGAACAGCAGTAGAGAAGATGAATGGAATAGTTTCATTACTTCCAATAGGTTCAGGGTTTGTTACGTCTCATATATGGGGATACAGCAAAACAATCAGTAGAGATCACAGACAAAAGCCATTATTAGACTTTACACTGACAATTGTCACTTTTTATCACTGCCATCCCATTGCTCATCGATGAGCTCAAGTGGACACCAGTAATGTCTCCATTGTGAGACTAGTTACTGTTTTTGGCATATTGAATATGCCACAGGTAGCTTGCCAGGCTCTACGGAGTGGGCAAGATACTCTCAGTAGCTAACTTCTATATTTATTTTGCATTTTAAGAATTAGTTAACAATAAAAACTTGTTTTCCTTAGCTTTACATGCTTTTTTAAGTTCTCTTTTTTAAGAATGGCAGGAATTTTTACTTTTTTATTTAGGTCAAATTATGCACACACAAAATCTAGTTTTATAACAAACATGTTGAACATTTTTATTTCTAACCATGCGTGCTCTGTCCTCTCTTCACCCATATCCTAGTCTCTGACTGAAACTTACCAGGCTAGAAATTGCTTTGTCCTGCAGAGAAAGCACAGTTGAGAAGTCCTTCTGGAATCAAGAGGAGCTTGTCACAGATCAAGATCAAGGACCACAGAATATTACCTGTGGAGATCTTCCCTGTCAAACACTTAAGGAAAAGAACAGTCTGAACAAGTGTTTGACTCATGTATTTCTTCCAAGACTGGTTGGGCGTTTCCGGCAAGCTACAGAGAGTATCTCATCCCAGGGCAGAGCCTGGCAAGCTACCCGTGGCATACTCAATATGCCAAAAACAGTAACAACAAGTCTCACAACAAGTCTCACAATGGAGATGTTATTGGTGCCCGCTCGAGCAAATTGATGAACAATGGGATGACAGTGACAGTGACAGTTTTGTTTCTTCAATACTTTTTTTTTCTTTTTGAGTCATACGGGGCAATGCACAGAGCTTACTCCTAGCTTTGCACTCATGAATTACTCCTGGCAACACTCAGGGGAACCACATGGAATGCTGGGAATCGAACCTGGGTCAACTGCATGCAAGGCAAACCTGCTACCCACTGTACTATCGCTCCAACCCCCTCTTCAATGCTATTAAAGCAACCTAAAACGTTTCTTTCATGTCTTCCAGAAGATTTTATCTAAGTGATAAGATATGGGTCCAGAAAGTAACCTCCACAAACAAGAAAGTGCTAGTATCTTCCCAGATATTGTCAATGGGGTACAGATTATCATGCTATTTGCAGATGGAGCAAATTTTACTGTCTAATTCAGGTGTCTCAGATTTCCTTCACTTGTTTTACTACACTGGGTGTGACTTGCAGTCATTTCTTTTCTTTCTTTCTTTTTATTTTCTGAGTGTGTATGTGAAGCAAAACAGTATTTATTAAAAAAATTTACTTAGAAAATTGCAAGTGGAGAGAAAGAGTAGAATACATGATTAAGAAAAAACACAGGCTTCTCCTGAGCAGAAAAAAGTCTCTCTGTAATTTCTTAATAATATTTAGAGTGATTATTCTCTTCATTTCTATTTTAGAGAGAATTCTCTCATTATTTCAACATTAAATATGAAAATAGTCTTAGGTGTTTTTAATATTTTTATCAGGTTGACAAAGTTTCATAACTCTTCTAAATTGTTAGTTATTATCAACATCCAGAGACTATAAAATCAAGCTCCCAGAAGCTTATAGCTTATAGCCTAGTTCTCCCTCTCAGAGAACCTGGCATGCTACCGAGAGTTTCCTGCCCGCATGGGAGAGTCTAGCAAACTCCCCATGGTATATTCATATGCCCAAACCAGTAACAATGATGGGTCTCATTTCCCTGACCCTAAAAGTGCCTCCAATGCAGCATCGTTGGGAAGGACGAGTAAAGAGAAGCTTCTAAAATCTCAGGGCTAGGACAAATGGAGATGTTACTGAGACCGTAGAGAAAATCGACATTACTGAGACGTTACTGAGACGTTATTGAGATCATCGGGAAAATCGACAATCAAGGGGATGATAATGATGATGGTGATGATGATGATGATGATGATGATGATGATCAGAAATAAATGATGAATTTTACCAATTTTTATCTGATTTAATTGAAAGAATTGTGAGGATTTATTACTTTATTATGTTATGTATATTAATGAATTTTTTCGTTGTTTTCCAGCCTTACGTCACTAAAATCATTCCTATTTAAGCTGCCATAGTGTGTGTGTGTGTGTGTGTTAGAAGTAATGGATACAACAGACTGATCACAAGTGTTTGTATTAATGTTCATAAGGGATAATTGTCTATCACTCGTAACACTTGTCATCCCATTGATCTTAGATTGATCTTTGATTTGCTCGATTTTGTCTATATTTTACTTTTTTATACTATCTCTGTTTTTCACACTGGGGTAATAATAATGTCATACAATGAGAAGAGAACAATGCATTTCTTCATTCTTCTGAAAAAAGGGGCAATGAGACAACAATTATTTTTCTTTCAATGCTTTGTAGAATTCTGTAGTGACAATCTATGTTTAGACATTTCTTTCAACTGTTTATATTAGTAATCTAGTTCTTTATAGTTTCATGCTTATTCTCATTATTTCATCTAGGAAAGTTTTAGCAGTCAAAAATTGGTAGCTTGTCTCTTGTCAAATGTACACAGACCTATTCATGCTGTTCCTTAGTATTCAATATTTTAATAGCCACAAGGTATTTGGTTCTAACCACTCTCTTACTTCTCATGTTGATAGTTAATGCCTTTTTCTCCTTGGTTCCTTGCCAGGCATGTTAAAGGTTTATCAATTTAATGTGATTTTCTACTTATTTTGTTTTATTTTTGTCTGTTGTTATCATCTAAATTGGTAAAATTTTCAAAGAACCAGTTATTTGTTTAACTGATTTTCTCTGTTGTTTATTTCTATTTCACTGATTCTGCTAGGATTTCCTTTCCTTCTCTCTGTTTTATTTAGGTTTCTGTTGCTCTTATACTTGTGTTTGGAAAAGAAAGCTTCGATTATTAAATTAGACTTATAGGGGGTCTAGAATATCGCTCAAAGTATAAAAACCTCTATGGAGTGTGTGAGCTCCTGAGTTCTATCTTTGGTCACCACCAGCTGCAGTTCTGATGGTCCCCAGTGCTTCTGGTCCTGAGTAATGCTGGGCCTTGAAAGCTGAACCATCAGACCCACCCCTAACTCTCAGTACTGCTGATATGGCCCTAGAAAAAAAAAGAACTTTGTGCTTGTTTTGCGGGGATCTCTGTTCATATTTTTAATTTATTCAGGTAACATTAGTTTCAAGAATGCATGGACTTAAAAAAAAAGAAAGTAATGCATGAACTATAAACTCCCAAAATAGCCAAGGCCATTCATAGAGAAAATAAGCTGAGGCATCACATTTCCTGATTTAATTTGTAATAGAAAGCTATAGTCATCAAAACAGCACAGTATTGTAATATGGATAGAACAACCACTAGATTAGAATTGGGAGCCCAGAGATAAATCCTCAGATCTATGGACAATTAATTTATAACAAGCCAAGGAGCTTCTTATGTCACATGGGGCAAGATAAACTTGTTCAACAAATGGTGCTGGGAAAGCCGGATGCCACATGCAAAATGTTGAAAATTGATCCATATCTCACACCATACACAAAATTCAAAATGGGTTAAAGACCTCAAGTTTGACAGGATTCCATAAAACGTATTGAGAAAAATATAGGAAGTATGTTCCAGAATCTTGCCCTGCAAGATGTTTTTCATGCTTGGCAAAAGTAATTGTAGCAGGGACCCTCTGATCCTAAACACTATGATCCAAGAGGTCTTCTAATCCATTTTGGCACCCAGAGCGGCTTCTTACAGAAATGCATCTAGACTGTGAGCTGTGCTACAACCCCGTGGGCCCGGGGAGGGATTTTCCCTCTCCATCCGGTTTTTCTGCACGGAAAATGGTGGCGGTCACAACACCCACATGGCGAGAGCTACCTCCTAAGACTCCCAACCCAGAGGTATGAATTTTGCAGTGACGTTGCTCATAGGCGACCATGGGAGGGGGCGCATAACCGGCACACCCTCCGCCCAGATAAGAACTTGGAACTGAGCTAAAATATTAGAAATCCAAAACCGCTCAGCCTCAAGCTCATAGAGTCGTCACTCTCAGCAATGAAGAGAAATTATTAAATGATGCCTTTTCAGCAGGCCTGATTATTGGGGGAAAATTCCAGACAATAATAGTGAGTTCTCAATTGAAATATCTAATGTATTCAAAGTATAGGGAGAATAAAGTGAATATCATTAGCTATTTAGGTGGGAGGTGGGTGGGAGGAGGGTATATTGGGGTTTTTGGTGGTGGAATATGTGCACTGGTGAAGGCATGGGGGTTTAATCATTATATGACTGAGACTTAAACCTGAAACCTTTGTATTTTTTTCATGGTGATTCAATAAAATAAAAATTTTAAAAAATAATAATAAATCGCACACACAAAAATAACTGTAGCACTGTAGCACTGTCATTCCATTGTTCATCAATTTGATTGAGCAGGCACCAGTAATGTCTCATTGTGAGATTTGTTGTTACTGTTTTTGGCATATCAAATACATCATGGGTAGCTTGTCAGGCTCTGCCATACAGGCGGGATACTCTCAGTAGCTTGCCAAGCTCTCCGAGAGGGATGGAAGAATCAAACCCAGGTTGACCACATGCAAGGCAAATGCCCTACCCACTGTGCTATCGCTCCAGTCTGGAAAAAATTACAAATATAAAAATAAAAAAATAGGAATACATCAAAATAAAAGGGTTCTGCATGGCAAACTCATAATAAAATAAAAAGACATAGGAGAGGTGTTAATAAGGGGTAAGGTGCTTACCTTGCACAGAACAGACGAGTGTCAGGGTCCTGGCCAGTAGACCCTGGCAAACTGGAGTATGACCCTCCAAGCCGCCAGACTTACTCCCTATAAGAGAGGGAGTGGGAAGGGGAGAAGCCTTTGCCCAGCCCCTCTGCACACCTTGGCCACCCCACCGCCACCAAGAAAGAACCACGCAAAGCAGGGAGAGCTGGAGGTCAAGCAGCTCTCAATTTATTAGCTCCCACACAGGATATTTATTCACAATTTCAGGGCATCTTGGATACTGTGAACACCTGGTTATCAACACTCACTCATCACACACACTTTACTGGGCCCTTTAGAGATGTTAGCTAATGGTTTATGTTTCCTGCTTCTCAAGGCGGGGTATGTTAACTCAGACAACTGGTGACTGTCAGTCCCTCATCTCATTATCTCCTCAACCAGAGCACCCGTCTGGGTGGAGTGCTGGTACAAGTTCTTAGGCCCCTGTGAATAATTACAACAGAGCCTGCTCCTGTTTCTAGGGGGAGGGGATAAGGCCAGAGTCTCAGACTGGCTGCTGATTCCCCAACAGATCAGAATTTGATCCCTGGCACCACAGGAGTGGCTGCTGAGAGCAGAGCCAGGAATAAACTCTGAACACCACTGAGTGTGTCCCAATAAGAAAGAGGAAGGAAGGAAGGAAGGAAGGAAGGAAGGAAGGAAGGAAGGAAGGAAGGAAGGAAGGAAGGAAGGAAGGAAGGAAGGAAGGAAGGAAGGAAGGAAGGAAGGAAGGAAGGAAGGAAGGGAGGAAGGAAAGAAGAGAAAGGAAGGAAGGAAGGAAGGAAGGAAGGAAGGAAGGAAGGAAGGAAGGAAGGAAGGAAGGAAGGAAGGAAGGAAGGAAGGAAGGAAGGAAGGAAGGAAGGAAGGAAGGAAGGAAGGAAGGAAGGAAGGAAGGAAGGGAAAATAAAAGAAGACAGGATCAGGGATGGTCAGGAAAGACAATACAACAGGTAGGGTAACTGAAAAAGTTAAACAGAGGGTACTTGCACACAGCTCTAGCCAGGTGTAAACCCTGAGCACTGTCAGTAATCACACACACACACACACACACACACACACACACACACGAGGAGAAGGTCAGGAACTGCTGCCAGGTAGTTTACTCCTAAGCTTTGCAGCTCCATTTGACTTCTGTTTCATTAGTTTGATTGTCTTGTCTTTGTGCTCTGTTTATCTGTCACAGGGCTTAGTTGTGACTCTGTGTGCAGGGATCACTGTGTGCACAGAGGTGCTCTCTGAGCCCTATGCAAGTGCAGGGAATCCAAAGTGGGTTGGTAGCATGCAAGTACTCTCTCCATCCCCTCTGTTTGACTTTTTCAGTTACATGTGTATGATGACTGTGTCACCTGGCTTCTCTCCCAGGGTAAAGTTGTGGGAGATCATAGTAAAGGGATCTCTAAGGAAAAGCATGGTGCTGGTCTATAGAACCAGAAGCTGGTCCCCACACAGAGCAGCTGGGGCAAGCAGAGGCTGAGGGTGGGTTTCTCTTGAAAAGAGGATGATAGGAGAAAGAGCATCACTAGACCTCCTGCTGTTCTGTCAGTATATGGGGAAGGCTGAGCCACCTTCCTCAGTTCTCTGGGGCGCACACACAGATCAGCACCCATAGCCACCTCCAAGCCCACCAAACTGAAATGTTGACTTAAACTGTATGATGGCGAGACTGGGTCAAAGGGATCTCAGCACTGAACAAAGCTATTTTGTAAAAAAAATTATTATTAACGGTAATGAAAATTTTTTATTACCGTTACAGGCTTTTATGTTTGAGTTTCAATCATACAATGATAAGACACCCCTCCCTCCACAAGTGCACATTGTCTACCACATACCCCATTCTATCCCTCCCCCTGCCTCTATGGCAAACAATTTTCCCTATACTCTCTCTCTACTTTGGGACATTATGATCTGCAATACAAACACCTAGAGGTTATCACGTTTGTTTAGTTATCTACTTTCAGCACACATCTCCCATCCCGAGAGATTTCTCCAAGCATCATTGACCTAGTGATCTCTTCTTTATTCCAGCTGCCTTCTCCCACAACTCACGAGACAGGCTTCCAACTATGGGGACATATTCCTGGCCTTTGTGTCTACTTTCATTGGGTGTTTATCTCATATTATGTTATTTTATATTCCACAAATGAGTGCAGTCCTTCTATGTCTGTCCCTCTCTCTCTGACTCATTTCACTTAGCATGATAATCGCCATGTCCATCCACTTAGAAGCCAATTTTATGACTTCATCTCTTCTAACAACTGCATAGTGTTCCATTGTGTAGATGTATCAAAGTTTGTTTAACCAGTCGTCTGTTCTCGGGCACTCGGGTTGTTTCCAGATTCTGGCTATTGTGAACAGTGCTGAAATAAACATGCACATGCAGATTTCTACCGTGCTTTTTTGCACTTTCGGGACATATTCTGAGAAGTGGTATTGCGGGGTCATATGGAAGCTCAATTTCTAGGTTTTGAAATACTGTCCATATTGTTTTCCAGAAAAGCTGGACCAGTCAGCATTCCCACCAACAGTGAAGGAGAGTCCCTTTTTCCCCAGATCCACGCCAGCACTGGATGCTTTTGTTCTTTTGAGTGTGTGCCAGTCTCTGTGGTGTGAGATGATATCTAATTGTTGTTTTGATTTGCATCTTCCTCATGATTAGCGATCTGAAGCATTTTGACATGTGTCTTTTGGCCATTTGTATTTCTTTTTTGAAGCAGCTCTGTTCATTTCTTCTCCCAATTTTTTGATGGGGCTAGAAGTTTTTTGCTTGTAGTGTCTTGTATATTCTGGTTATTAAACCCTTATCAGGTGGGTATTGGGTAAATATTCTTACCCATTTTGTGGGCTTTTTCTGTATTTTGGTCACTGTTTCTTTTGAAGTGCAGAAGCTTCTTAGTTTGATGTAGTTTCATTTGTTTATGTTTGTTTCCACTTGCTTGGTCAGTGGTGTTTCATTCTTAAAGATACTTTTAGCTTCAATGTCATGGAGGGTTCTGCCTACATTTTCCTCCATGTACCTTATGGACTCAGGTCTGTTATTGAGGTCTTTATTCCACGTGGATCTGACATTTGTGCCTGGCATTAGACAGAGGTCAGAGCTCATTTTTTTGCAGGTAGCTGTTCGATTTTTCCAAAACCACTTCAAACAAAGCTCTTAATGCAGTCACCATCTGTAAAAGACACAAAGACGCGCATGCTCGCAGGAGGGTGAGATGATGTGTGTTGTGTGTTGTTTGCTGGGTCCCGGGGCAGTTCTCTCTCGCCCACACCGCTTGTGTTCAGTGCTCTCAAGCCACTGTGTATGGACCGGATCGGGATGGCTCCTGCCTGTGCTCTGCTTCTGTGTGCTGCTCTGTTCTCTTCTGTCTGTCTCTCTGTCTCTCTCTCTCCTCTTGTCTCTTCCGATCTCTCTCTGTCTCTGCTCCTGTGTCTTCCCTCTTGTTTCTGTGTCTTCTGTCTTGCCTCCATTTCCTCTCTCCGGTTCTGTCTCTTCTCCTTGCTTCTGTTTTACCCCTGCCGCTTCTGTCTTGCCTCTGCCCATTCTCCCCTAACAGTCTTAGTTTATGTAGCAATTACAGAGGGTGTGACACAAACGTGGGTTGAACATTAACAAATCAACAAAGAGGGGTAAGACCATTTCTCCAGGAGATGAACAAAATTTATCTAAGGAGATTACTCCAGATTACTAGGAGATCCGCTCAAAAGTGAGATCCAAACTAGGGTTTGTTGCTTTCTTCCTTCCTCAGCTAGTAATCCACTTAAATAGTTATAGTAAATTTACTTCTAATATTTTTAGCAATGTCATTCTGTATGAGTAAGAGTAAGAGATATATCAAACTTAAAGTTTGGTTCTTCCTGAGTACATCTCACTATATATTCCAGACCACAGTCCTCATGCCAGGTTAATCTTCCTAACCCTTTCAGGGTCCTAGTCTCATCATTACTTTTGGATCATGACAGCATTTGTCTATGACCATGTTCTCAACTTAGAGTTAAGTATTGTGGGGCTTTGACCTGGCCGATTTTGATGCCAGAGTAGCTCACAGCTTGCCCTGGTCCATTCTGTCTCTCATCAGGACCCTGCTTTTGGGGTGCTAGAAACCAAGGACAACAGAGTTGAGAAAGCAGATGCCTGGGAGTGAATATTATTGGAGTCAGTCAGCTTCCAAGTTACAAAACAGAATGTTAACTGTCTTCCTGTGTCCATACAGAAAGGACATTGCTTTAAGGTAAACTAAGTTCTCTGCGGCAAGGCTAAAAGGACAAACCCCATGTTATCCTACAACTATCCTTACTGCCTCAAACTCGCTTCTCTCAGAGACTCACCTGGGGGAGCCCTAGAGTGACCAATCCCTGCACCACATCAGTAAATTCTCTTAGGTATCTAGATATGGCACAATCGCAAACAAAAAGGCAGATGTGGTACCCTAACATCCTAAGCTGGAGTTTTAATCTATCCCTCTTCCACCTTCACTAGTCACAAAACACAGGCTCTCTGTTGGGGTTCAGAACCCACATTCGCAATAAGTGGCACCTTTATATATATAAGTGTTGTTCTGGGTGGAATAGAGAGTCATGAATATAACCAGCAGAGCCCCTCACTCCTCCCTTCCCAGATGTTGAGATTTTAAGTCCCAGCTAGAGGTCAGTCTGACACAGATGAGGCCCAGGTCCTCAGAAATGAGGGGAGACCTTCAGCAGCTTAAACATCTTACTCCCTCTTCCTTCACTGCCTTGCCTTGCCCTCCCTTTCCTTCCCTTTCCTTCCCTTTCTTTTCCTTCCCTTCCCTTTCCTTCCCTTTCCTTCCCTTCCCTTCCCTTTGCTTCCATTCCCTTTCCTTCCCTTCCCTTCCTTTTCCTTCCCTTCCCATCTCTGTCTCTGTCTCTCTCTCTCTCTCTCTCACACACACACGCACACACACACACACACACACACACACAGAGTTCCTTACACTGCCACATCTGATCAGACATCAATTTTGTCTCCTGCCAATTCAATAGGTGGCCAAAGGCTAAACTCTCCCATCTTAAGGCATTTGGCCTTCCCAAAGCCGCTCCCTACCCAGGAGTAAGGACCAGAATGGGACACAATCCAGACACAGATAGCTGTGAGCACCAGATGTTAGTGCTAATAAGGTCATGAAAATTGATTCTATATTTAGGGAGGAAGGAAACCTACTAAGATTTTCCAGGTGTTGACAAGAGGGAATAAAATGAAAATAGGCCAGAGTCAAGTCTAGCGTTCTGGTTGCACTGCCTGCAAGTCATCCACGGTGCTCAAGGGGGCGTCAGGGCTCCTTTATGTCCACAACTTAAGCCTAAGGGTGACAGTAAGTAAGGCCATTGCGTGGCACTGCACTACGCACTTTTGTGAACTGCTTTAAGCCTCAGAAAGAAAAATGCAAAAGAGAACAAAATACTTCTGCTGCATCCAGCTGACATTCTGGTTAGGGGAGACAGACTATACCCAAACAAATAAGAAAACAACACGACTGCTGGAGACAAAGGTAATGGAAAGGGTCCAGCCAGAGGAAGGTTGGTGAGATCTTGGGTGGGCTGAGATTGTAATACTGCTGTGTCCAATAGGGCTTCATGAGTGCAGTGGTCCGACACCACTCCCTTAGCTCAGTGTCCCCGCCCCTCCACTAACAATGTCCCAGCCCCATCCTGCACTATCCGACTGAACTCAGTTCTGTAGAGCAGCTGTGTTTCTGATGCCTTTGGAGATTTGTTATTCTCTTACTATGTGTCTTTATATCCCCTCTGAGACAGACCACTCTGTGTTTGTCCCTCTCCTTCTGACTAACTTCATGCAGCATCTTACATAAGCAATAGATCTTTGTTGAATGAATACATGGATCTAAAAGATGCTTGTGTGTCATTACTTTTATTTACCTTGGAAAAAGAAATGAAATATGACCTATGGGGCCGAGGAAACTTATCATACTGGGTACACCCAGAAAAACAATACTAAACTATCAGAGTGATTGTCTCTACGTGGGAGCTGTGAATGAAGTCTCTCCTTCATTTCTATTTGTTGTTTCTGATTATTTTATTATTTGTGTAATGAAACTCAAAGTCAAGAAATCATTTTTTTAAGCCAGTAGGTGAAAATGCCAGATTTAGTTAGCCTGTTTGTACAAAATATTCAGGATATGGAAATCCATAGGCACAAATTATTTTCTTCCTCAAGGGGCCCCGATATTTGCTGGAAAAAAAAGGTAATTAGAGGGGGAGGTGCAGGCGCAGAGGAAATGGCACCCATTTTGGTCCACTAACCTCCAAGAGCCAATTTATCTACCTTTTAGGTTGTCTGTTTACTTTGGGGGCTCTGTCTGATCATTCTCAGTACTTACTCTGGGTCTATGCTCACAGATCACCCGTGGAGTTTCTCCCATAATCATATGAGGTGATGGTGATAGAATCAGAATCAGCTGTGTGCCATGACATACACCTCTATACTATCTCTCAGATCTCCTAGTAGCTTACCAACTTTAAGAATGTAGTTTTGGACAATATGGACAATTCTCAAAAATTAGATATTGAGCTCCCATTTGACCCAGCAATACCACTGCTGGGAATATATCCCAGAGAAGCTAAAAAGTATAGTCGAAATGACATCTGCACTTATATGTTCATTGCAGCACTGTTTACAATAGCCAGAATCTGGAAAAAACTTGAGTGCCCTAGAACAGATGACTGGTTGAAGAAACTTTGGTACATCTATACAATGGAATACTATGCAGCTGTTAGAAAAAAGGAGGTCATGAAATTTGCGTATAAGTGGATCGCATGGAAAGTATCATGCTAAGTGAAATGAGTCAGAAAGAGAAAGACAGACATAGAAAGATTGCACTCATCTGTGGAATATAGAATAACAGAGTAGGAGACTAACACCTTAGAATAGAAGAATAGTAGAAATAAGTACCAGGAGGCTGACTCCATGGCTTGGAAGCTGGCCTCACATTCTGGGGAGAGGGAAACTCAGAGAAGGGATCACCAAGTATAATGAGGTAGAAGGCCATGCAGGGGAAGGGTGATGCGGGCTGAATATGGTCTAGAGACTGAACACAGTGGCCACTCAACACCTCTATTGCGAACCACAACACCTAATGAGAGAGAGAGAACAAAAGGAAATGCCCTGCCACAGTGGCAGGGTGGGTGGGGGGAGACGGGATTGGGGAGGGTAGGAGGGATGTTGGGTGTACCAGTAGTGGAGAATGGGCACTGGTGAAGGGATGGGTTCTCAAAATTTATATGGGGGTAACATGAGAACAAAAATGTATAAATCTGTAACTGTACCCTCATGGTGATTCACTAATTAAAAATAAATAAATTTTAAAAAAAAGAATGTAGTTTTGGAGACCCTCTGCTCATACAGACTATGATCCAAGTGGTCTTCTAATCCATTTTTGGCACCCAGAGGGGCTTTTTACAGACATGCATCTAGACTGTGAACTGTACTACGACTATGTGCCGCCTGGGGGGAGGGATTTTCCCTTTCCACCCTGTTTTTCTGCGCAGAAAATGGCGGTGGCGGCATCATCCATGTGGTGAGAGCCACCCCCTAAGACTTCCACCCAGAGGTAGGAACTTTGCAATGCTGTGGCTCATAGGCAATCATGGGATGGGGGCGGTACCAGCACGCCCTTGGCCTATATAAGATCCGGAGCTGCTGCTCTCAAAACAGACACTCTGCTTGTACAGACTATGATCCAAGAGGTCTTCTTACCCATTTTGGTACCCAGAGCATGCATCTAGATTGTGAACTGAACTAAAATATCAGAAATCCAAAACTCTTGAAAAGAGCTCATAGAATCTTCATTCTCAGCAATGAAAAGAAATTACTAAATGATGCCTTTTTAGCATGCCTGATTGTTGGGGGGGAATTCCAAACAATAATAGTGAGTTCTCTATTGAAATATTGAATGTATTCAAAGTATAGAAAATAAAATGAAGGTCATTAGGTACTAAGGTGGGGACTGGGTGCGGGGGTATATTGGAGTTCTTGGTGGTGTAACATGTGCACTGGTGAAGGGATGAGGGTTCAATCATTTCATGACTGAGACTTAAACCTAAAAAAAAAAGAAATGATGCTTCCTATAAATAATGAATAGTGGTTATCTAGGGGATAAAAGAAGCAGAATCTTCAAAGTTTTTATTACATTCTAGTTTTTAAGCAACATGTATGCTCTGCCTGTAAAAATAAAGAAATGATATCTTCTAACTTGGAAAAAAAAGGTAATTAGAATGCCTTTAAATTGTAGTGAAGGTGCATGATTCTACAAATTCACTAGAAGTCATTGAATGGCACGGTCAGTAGGTGAGTTGTGGGTTAGCATGAGGACTTTAAAAGATAGAGGGTGAGAAGGCTAGTTCAAGTGGTAGAGGCCAGACCCTGAGTTCAATCAGCACCACCAAAATAAATAAGTAAAAATGATTTGAAGAAAAGAGATAACAAAATATATACCAAAAGAAGCAACAAGGAGCTGGAGTGATAGCTCAGTAGGTAGGGCATTTGCCTTGCAAGTGCCCAACCTGGGTTCCATTCCCAGCATCCCATATGGTCCCCTGACCACCTCCAGGAGTATTTCCTGAGTGCAGAGCCACGAGTAACCCCTGCGTATTGCCGGGTATGGAACCCCCCCCCAGAAAAAAAGGACAAAAAGAAACCCTCAGGTTTGCCCAGCTTACAGACACCGGGACCCTGCAAAGTCCCCTCCCCGGCCAAGGCCCCCTTGGAGTACCTGGTCGAAAGGGAGCCCCACAAACTTCAGGAGCATCAGAAGGGAACTCCAGTCCAGAGCAGGCACCAAAGTGGCCCCTCCATCCACAGCTAAAGCAGCACAGTGGGCGTGGCCTCCTGGGTAGACACAATTATTTTTCCCTTTCCCAGCACTTTGAACTCACATCTCAGCCTCCATTACCTCATTCTAAAGATGACAGCCTGGCGATCCCAAACACATTAGGCCATAGGCCCCTAGCCTATTCCAATCAAAATACTCCCCAAACTCACCAAAATAACTGTGAACACAAGAATCTGAATAAGCCTTATGTAAAAGAACACATCCCTGAAGTTGTAATAGTGCAAAACATAAGATACAGAAAAGCACCAAAGAGGAAGTATTCTAAAATGGGGGAAAGGAGACCACTATTGGCCAAGCCCATCTAGAATCCTCTCTTGCAGTGAGAGGGTGGTCACTGATAGTGAAGTAGAGGGACCCACCTCCATACTATCACAGCAACATGAAGAAACAGCTACCAGAATTGTGGGATGCAGCTAAAGCAGTGTTGAGGGAAAATTTTATAGCTCTGCAAGCATTTCTCAGAAAGAGAGAAAGGGGCCACATAAATAAATAATCTGACTTCACAGCTCAATATTTTAGAAAAGGACCAACAAAAGTAGCCCAAGCCAGGAAGGAGGAAGGAAATAATAAAAAATTAGAGCAGAAATTAACTACATGGAAAACCCAACAACAATCTGAAAGACCAATGAAGCCAAGAATTGGTTCTTGAGAAAATAAACAAAATTGATAAACCACTAGCAAGACTCACAAGGAAAGAGAGAGAAAACCCTAATTAACCGAATCAGAAATGAAAAAGGGGACTTAAGAACAGAAACCAAAGAAATTCAAAAGATTCAATAAAAAGGTGGAGCAAATAAATATATAATTTTAAAAAATAGAATTCAAGTGAATTGGAAAATTTATTTTCCCAATACCCATCAGATAAGGGTTAATATCCAGAATATACAAGATATTAGTAGAACTATATATGAAATCAATAAGTAATGGGTTCGATAATGTATAGCATAACCAACCACTGAAATATTATTAAATAAAAGAAAAATAATGAAAAAAAGACTAAGAAACATAAATTTAAAATTTTTCACCACGCAGACAAAAATATGGAAAATGGAATATGGAATGTGCTGGCTAACCTTACTGTGGTAATAATTTGCTAATATATACACATACCAAATTGTTGTATTCAATCCCTTAAATTTACACAATGTTGATATCAGCCATATCTCAGTAAAGCTGAACAAAATGAGAACAAGAATAAATATGCCAAAAATGAAAAAGAGAAAGAGAGAGAGAGAGAGAGAGAGAGAGAGAGAGAGAGAGAGAGAAAGAGAGAGAGAGGGAGCTAGTCCAAGTAGTAGGGGCCAGCCCTAGCATGCACAGGCCCTGAGTGAGTTCAACCACTACCAACAAGAAAGAACAGAAGAAAAGCAAAACCAGGAAAGGAGAGATCACAGAGAACATACCAGAAGAAGCAACAGAAAGAAAACATGGTCCCTTCCAGGGAGCACCAAGGAGGCAGGAGGTGGGCTGCGCGTGGGAGGGTGGGAACAGGAAGGGTGGTTTCGAGCAGGGTCTAAGTTTGAATAGATCGGGTTTTTTTTTTTCTTTTTTCAGTAGAATTTTTTGATTCCTGGAACTGCCAGAATATAGAACTGGTTTTTAGCCAAAGGAAAGGAAAGCGTGGATGAGACGGTGCAAGCCTGAACACCCTCGCTGGGCTGCCGAGGCCGTTCAGGTCAGGGCTGGAGGGACGCGTCCAGAGGGGATGCGCGGGGACAGCACGCGTGGGGGCGGGGCACAGTCCAGGGCCGAGGGCTCCTCGCCCAGGCTGCCCCCGCTCTGTCCTGGGTCTGCTCATCACCTGCCCTCTGCATCTCATGTCTGGAGACTGACATTGCTCCTTCCCGCGCGGCCCCGTTTCGCCCCCTGCAGGCCGCGCCCGCAGAGCCTTGACCTCGGGACTCCAGGGGCTGTTTCCCTGGTCCTCTGTCTCCCCTGGAATTCCCGCTTGGCACCCTGAGTGACCCTAGAAGGGGGATGCGGCCCACTGCACTCACTCGGGCCTTAAGTGTTGAGCTTAAGAGAAAAGATCACGGGCAGGTGGGGCAGGGGACTGAAACAACGACATGGAGGTAGCAGCTCTTGCATTCGATCCTTGAGCACTGCAAGGTATGGACCCAAGTACAAAAAAAGAAACTCTCATACTCTTACAAAATGGATTTCTCCTTCCTACTTTGATGAGTGCCTCGGACCCCCTGCCAGTGGAGACAGCCACTGGCCTCGGGTCTCCTTAGGGCGGTGGACAGGCTGCTCAGGTTGAATCTTGGAAGTTGTTTCAGGCCTCTGCATCCCCCCCAGCTCCCCGACACTCTCAGCCCTTCTTCACAGGACCCCAAAGCCAAGGTCACCAACCTTGTAACCGACTAAATGCTACTGGGCCAGTGGAGGGCACATGAACGGCTCCTCTGGTATCCAGGACACTCAGTTGTATGTGCTGGGAAATGGGGGACAGAGTCCAAGCCAACTCTCCTCTTCTGCAGTCTGTCTCTGGGTCAGGACCATCTCCAAAGGAGGAAGCAGGAAGTGAAGCCAGAACCAAGGAGGGACAGTGCTGTTCTGAGTATTCTAGGGAGAGCTCAGTAGGCCTCTCACAGCCCCTAAGAGAAGCGTAGGGGTACAGTTCACAGGAGCCAAAATCTAGAAACAGCCCAAGTGCCCTAGAACAGATGACTGGTTATAGAAACTTTGGTACAGCTACATGATGGAGTACTATGCAGCTGTGGGAAGAGATGAAGTCATGAAATTTCCTTGTAAGTGGACGGACATGGAGAGTATCATGCTAAGTGAAGTGAGTTAGAGAGAGAGGGACAGACATAGAGGGACTGCACTCATTTGTGGAGTATAGAATGACATCACATGAGGCTGACACCCAAGGACAGTAGATACAAGGGCCAGGAGGATTTCCCCATAGCTGGAAGCCTGCTTCATGAATGGAGCGGAGAAGGCAGATGGAATACAGAAGGGATTACTAAAAAAATGATGGCTGGAGGAATCAGTCGGGATGGTGATGGGTGCAGAAAGTAGGTAATGGACCTAACATGATGACCTCTCAGTGTCTGTGTTGCAAGCCATAATGCCCAAAATAGAGAGAGTATAGTTGACTATATTGAGAAAAGTGCCTTCAATACCCATTTTGGTGAGAGTTTTCATTATAAATGGGTGCTGGATCTTGTCAAATACTTTCTCTGCATCTATTTATATGATTATATGTTTTTATCTTTTCTTTAGTTGATATTATGGATTATGTTGATTGATTTCTGAATGTTAAACCAACCTTGCATACCGGGGATGAATCCCACTTGATCATGGTGTATGATATTTTTGATAAGTTCTTGGATTCTATTTGTAATATTTTGTTGAGGAACTTCCCACCCAAGCTTTGTTTGTGTGTGTTTGTGTGTGTGTGTGTGTTTTGTGGTGTCTCTGTTTGCTTTTGGTATTAGGGAGATATGTGCCTCATGGAAACTATTTGGGAGAGTTTGTGTTTCTTCAATTTCCTGTAAAAGTTTGAGAAGAACTGGGAATACGTCCTCTTTAAATGTTTGGAAGAATTCACTAGTGAATCCATCTCGACCTGGGCTTTTGTTTTAGGGGAGACTTTTAATTACTGTTTCAATACTGATAGGCCTATTCAGGTATTCCAGATCTTCTTGGATCAGCTTTGAGAGATTATAGGAATCCAGGAATTTGTCCATTTGTTCTAGGTTCTCTTATTTTGTGGCATACAGACTTTCAACGTAGTTTCTGATGATATTTTGAAAGTCTTTGGTTTCTGTGGTGATGTCCCCCTTTTCATTTTTGATTCGGTTTATTAGGGTTCTCTCTCTCCCTATCTACCTATATATCTATCTATCTTTGTGAGTCATTCTAGTAGTTTATCAATCTTGTTTATTTTCTCAAAGAACTAGCTCTTTGTTTCATTGATCCTTCAAATCGTTTTTTGGGTTTCCATGTCATTGATTTCTGCTCTACCTTGTATTTTTTCCCTCCTCTTGCCTGCATGAGCCCCTATTATTGATCCCTTTCTAAGATCTCCAGTTGTTGAGTCAGAATATTTATTTGGGTCCTTTCTTCCTTCCTGAGAAATGCTTTCAGAGCTATAAATATTCATCTCAACACAGCTTTAGCTGCATTTCACAGGTTCTAGTAGCTTGTGACTTCATACTCATTTGTTTCCAGGTATTGTTTGATTTATTCTCAGGTCAATAATATTTTTAAATCATGTATCTTACACACAAATTTTCCTTATTATTTTTTTTTAATTTTATCACCATGTGGAAAGTTACAGAGTTCTCAGGTTTATGTCTCAGTTATACCATATTCAAACACAATCCCTTCACCAGTGCCCATATTCCACCACCAAAATCCCCGGTATACCCCCCGCCCCCCACCCCAACTGTATAACTGATGAATTTCACTTCATTTTCTCTTCACCTTGGTTACGTTCCACATTTCAACACAAAACTCACTATTGTTGTGGGAGTTAGACCCCCAAACAAGATAACCCTATTAAGGAAGCATTTGATAATTAGTTTTCTATTAAAAGATTGTATGTTTTCAGGTTTTAGGAAAGGTCGCGCGGCCGTGTCAGCGCCCGCGCAGCTCGGATGTGTCCCAGTCCCGAATCCCGGAGCCGTGTTAGTTGCTGCTCAGTGTCGCCAGGGCTCCATCTGGAGAAGGTGTGCTGGCGGCACCTCCTCTTTCCAGCTCACTGGTGTTGTTGGCCCCAATTCGGGTCCAGAGCATTTTCCGGGCTGCGTTGCTAACCAGAATGCCTGCCGCTTCACTCAAATTTTCCTTATTATTAACATTTGCTACCCTTCTGTGGTCATTCATCATGTTTTCATCAACCTACTTTAATTTCTATGCACTTTTAATGCAAGTTAATGACACTTTTTACTTCACTCACTTGAGTACACTCCATGAAAAAGATTCAAAATGTATATCATTGATCACCGTTCAATTTTTATTTATATTGTGTGTCTGCAATATTTAAATGTGATGAAAAGCTTTATCCTTATCATAGGATTTCACAAGTTCAACCACAGCACTTATGCATAAACAATCCCCCAAGCCTTTGTTGATTCCCAACAGGAAAGACAGGTTTCTTGAATTCCCCCAAGAACATCAGAGCCTATAAGAGTAGTCCCCACTCTCCCTGACTTCATCACCCCCCCCCCAAGCCAGGGAGAATTCAGGCCACAGCCAGCTGCTGAAGCAAAGAGAGGCATCCGTACAGAGCTGACAGTGGCATCTTGGCTTCCAGATCCCAGAATGACCTATTGCAATTTAGGTCAATCATCAGGCCACACTCCTCCAGCAGTTTGTAGGTGACAGTCACACCCTCATCCTGCAGTGGGGTAAGAAGCTCTGGTTTAAGGGTGAAAGGAATTCTCCAAGGATATCTGAAGTTGGGCTCCAAGATACTCCTTACCTGTAAGAAACAGTATTTGGGATCAGCGTTTGGGGTTGGGGAAAGAAAGTGTTCGGTCCCAAGGTTACGTAAAGGAAAGAGTTAAAAAAACCCTGTGTGCAGTCATGGGATGAGTCAATCCTGGCATGGCCCAATCCTCCCATTGAGCATGGGCTACTAAATAATGAAACTAATGCTTATCTTGCATTTTTTCAATCCCATGTAGAAATGTATGACATGTACATGTTTATGTATATACGTACACATATGTAAGAATATATACTGTATATAAAGTATAAAAAAGAAATTAAAAAATTATTAACTCCAAAACTAAAGCAGGGTTTAATTCAGATCTTCTGAGTTCCTGAACTATCTGTCCTTAGTTGGGTATTTTAGAATTGTGGGGACTCTCCGAAGGGCGTGCACAGAAACTGTGGTCCTATAATGTAGACTCATACCCATATGGACTGCTTTCTGAGGGACATGAGTCAGAAATTTCGAGAACCCCATAGGATAGATTCTCCTCTCTACACAAAACCTGAGTTATTTCTCCTTATTCATATTCTGCTTACCCCAGGTTCCCTCCCTCCCCTCCCAGGTTGCTGGTCCCTGAAGATTTCTCACCAGCTCCCGCTGATGAACCAGGATCTTCATCTCCATGGACCACGCCAGCAGCTCATGTTGGGTATCATTCAGCACTGAGAGCAATGAGACATGGGGAAAGAGTGAGGAATATGTCTTCTCCCCTACTGTGAACAAAGGTCATCTGTGAGAGGGAAATTTTCACTGGCAAAGGAATGAAAAACTTTTGATTTGAAGATCAAATTTCTGTCCATGGGATGTTGTCTTTCTTTTCTTGGGATGATCTCCAAGAGCAACAAAACATGGTCCAGGGTGTGGGGTTCTGACACCAGAAACTTGAGCACCCAATCAATAATCAGATGAATGAAATTGGGCTGCTGCTTCTTAGACTCAGGCTCTGTTATATGATTAATTTATACAGAGCCCTTGAGTATGATGTGATGATAAAATAAAGTCATAGTATTATAAGGGCCTTGAGAAGATGATATCTAAAATCTTCCTTTTGGGCTCAAGTGACAGTACAGAGTTTGCTTTGCATGCAGCCTATCAGTTCAACTCCCAGCATCTCCTAAGACCTCCTGTACCCACCAGCAGTAATTCTTGAGTGCACAGCCAAAAATAAGCCCTGAGTATGGCTTACGGCTGACCAAAAAGAAAAAATAAATAAAATTTAGTGAAATATTCCTTTTACTAGAGGACCACATGCTTTGCATGCAGGAGGCTCATATTCTAACCCTTTATCACATGTTCCCTGAGCACTGATAAATGAATATACTGTGCTACATATCACCAGGTATCAACCCAAAACAAACAAAAATTAAGACTCCCTTTCAAGGAGTCTCTGTTGGTGCTAGGGTCTGCTCACAAAACTGTGACTCTGCCACTCAATTTCCCAAATCATTCTTACCCATCAAGGCTTCAAACATATAAGAGATGCAGGATAGTCGATAATCCCATGAATTTTGTAAGTTCTTTCTCAGTTCTTTTAGAATTATTCCACCAGGGCCATCCAAATCACCCTGCGGAAACTGTTCCATCTATGGAAGACAATATTGTTGTTATTAAAAATAATAACAATAACAGCAACCAATATCATTGCTATTAATTGATGATATTGGTAACAATGCTATTTTAATCAATAATAATTATTTTAGAATGAAATCAATATTAATTTTGCTTCTGTCTTATGAGGATCGATTGCTCCATCCCTCTTGGAGAGTCAGGCAAGCTACCGAGACTATCTCGCCACAAGGCAGAGCCTGGCAAGCTACCCATAGTGTATTCTATATGCCAAAAAAAGTAACAAGTCTCACAAAGGAGACATTATTGGTGCCCGCTCGAGCAAATCGACGAACAATGAGACAACAGTCCGACAGGCTACAGTGCTACAAGAAATGGGAACCTGGAGAGATCCACCTCCTCTGGGAGATGCCAATCAGTCTTAGGACATAAAGATGCCAGTAGCCCACCTTATATTGCCTGGGACAAGAGCACAATGTATTAATTACTGGCATCTTTTGCATATTCTTTGCATCATTCCTTTTATGTCCCCCTTATCACGTATCTAAGTATGAGGATATTCAAATCTTCCAGATTTATAGTTCCATCTAAAGTGACCATGAAATGAACTCACCATGTCCTGCAGGTCCTGAAGAGCCCCTCGATCTCCAAGCATGACCAAAATATTATGGAATAAAATATCCTGAATATCCTTTGAAAAATTGGATAGTTCTTCCATTCTTCTGGAAATCTCATTTTGTAGCTTTTTAAAATCTGATCTCAGAAATCGACATTAACCAGAAAAATCATACAATTTATTAATTAGAGTCTGTCTATGATGATATGTCCTGCTCCTTTAGTATGAGGTAAACACTTTTATTTGTTTCAACAGATGACCAAAACTATCTCTGCAGTTGAGCGCCAGGATGGAGAAATCAAATAGGTTAGGTAGATGAAAATCACAAACTGAAGTTGTAGGGAGAATTAGAGAACAGAGATGGAAATCTGAAAAAAAGATGATTAGAAGTTGAGAAGATATGATTAGAGACATGTCTGAAGTAATGGGAATTCTGTCTGTGGACTATAGTCTTAAAGGTTCTTAGGAACATGGGGCTCACTTTCCATATCAATGAAGTGAGGATTTAATTGTCTGAAAACTTGGAATAAAACAGGGTACACAGGAGCTCTTCCACTTCTTCCTGTATTATCTATCTTCTTACAGATTAATCAAGTAGGTGTTGCCTCCTGTGTGGGTTTTCCTCAAAATGACCTGATGAACTTGAATGCTACAGAGATGCACGCTAAGTGAAATTAATGAGAAGGGGAAGGACATGAAACAAGACAGGAGGGAAAGGACAAACACTAGATTATTTCACACATCAATGGTATACAGAGAAATAAAACAAGGCAATAGACACTGCCAAATGATAACCAACCATGGCCCTGTATTATTAAAGAACTGAGAATATTAAGTAAAAAAGGAAGGAGAGCAATGATGAGGTGGATTTGGTAAAAGGAGAACATTGGGGTGCTTTGGGCACCTTAATGGTATGAATAAGCAATTGTATAAAACAAAACTGCACTCATTTCGGGAGTATAGAATAACATCACATGAGGCTCACACCAAATGACAGTAGAGACAAAGGCCAGGAGGACTGCCCAAAAGATGGAAGACTGCTTTAAGAGTGGAGGGGAGAAGGCAGATGAAATAGAGAAGGAATCTCTAAGCATATGATGGCTGGAAGAACCAGTGGGGATGGGAGATGGCGTGCCAAAAGTAGATAATGGACAAAACATGATGACCTATTAATGTCTGTGTTGCAAGCCATAATGCCCAAAGCAGAGAGTATGGGAAATATCGTCTGATATGGAGGCAGGGGGAGGGTGAGAAAGGGTGGGTACCCTGGTAATTGGTGTTGGCGAATGTGCACTGGTGGAGGGATGGGTGTTTGATCATTGTCTAATTGTATGGAAGGAGGAAGGAAGGAAGGAAGGAAGGAAGGAAGGAAGGAAGGAAGGAAGGAAGGAAGGAAGGAAGGAAGGAAGGAAGGAAGGAAGGAAGGAAGGAAGGAAGGAAGGAAGGAAGGAAGGAAGGAAGATGAAGAAAGGACGAAGGAAGGAAGGAAGGAAGGAAGGAAGGAAGGAAGGAAGGAAGGAAGGAAGGAAGGAAGGAAGGAAGGAAGGAAGGAAGGAAGGAAGGAAGGAAGAATACAGCAAGGGTGACTAAAAGCATTGTATTATGGCTCTTAATTTAAGTCCTGGAGTCCAGCAATTTTCCACCCAGCGCCCTGAGATCCCTTTTGACAAACACTCACCTTGACTAACGGGTTCCTCTATTTTTTCTGGAAAGAGAATAAAAGTGATCATGTCTCCTTTCATCCATAATTATGCTTTTGATTCTCCAGAGGTTCTGAACTTCTACTATGTTCTCCCCCCACCTAACCTTCTATTCACTACCCATCCCTGTCCATATCCTCTACCTTCTAAGACTTCACAGACCTTTCCATCCTACAGATATTAGGATCAGACCCTAGGGTAGTGATTACAAAGGCAAAGACAACTACCTGCTCAACAGATATGTGTAGGAAAGGATCCCACCCCCTCAAATACACACTCACCTTTTGGCAGAATCTCTCTTCTATAACCTTAAAAAAAATTAAATTCACAATTCAGTATGAGACACTCAATTTCTCAGACGTTCTGCTCTCAACTTCCCTAAACCACTTCCACCAATCTACCCTGCCTTTCTTTACCCAGAGGATGAAATTCAAAGTCTTATACAAAGACAATAAAGGTCCCTAGGTAGGTTTTCAGGAGTGCCCTGTAAACAGTGTGACATGGTAGAGGCAAGAACAAATTCCTGCTCATCAATGTGTTCAGGAAAGGATCCCACCCCATTAAGTACGCACTCACCTATTGTTAGACTCCTTTCTTCATACCCTATAAAAGAAAAATTAAACTCACAATTTTATAAAAGGTACTAATGACACCCAGTTTCCCAGATCTTCTACTGTCGACTTCCCTTTGCCCTTTCTTTTAGTCCTCCCCCCGCCTTTCTTTACCCAGGACCCTGTATTTCAAAGTCTTACATAAAGAAAGCAAAGGCCACTAGGTATGGTTTTAGTAGTGTGTTGTAGGCAGTGTGACATGGTAGAGGAATCGCTCTCATCTTCAAAGCTTAAAATCAACAATAACAACTACAACAACAAAAAGAACCTTCTGACAATCTTAGGAGATGCCTTTGAAAAGGGCAATAAAAGAGCTTATTACTAATTCAGGTTTTAGTCTCCGCTCCCCCCATCCCCTTTATACCTCTTTTCCTCCACCACCCAGATTTTTTACTCATTCTTATATCTTAGATTTTGTCACTTACCGCCTCGTAGTAACATTTCTGCAAAAAAAAAAATAGAAGACCTTAGAATTTAGGGTTAGATGAAACCCAGGAATCCCACATACCTCAATACAAAACATCCACCCCTGCCTTCCAAAGAAAGGGTAGTTTTCCTGTGGAAACAAAGGACCTGGGCCAGGTTCCAAGGAAGACTCACAAGAAGAGAAGATTCTGTGGGTCTCTGGCTCTACAGAGCTGTATACAAGTCTAAGGGGACCATATATCAGCAATGAGGGTAAGTAAAAGAAAAAAGAAGCCAGTTCTTAAACTCACCTTCTGGAAAGGTCTTCTGATTTTTATCTTCGGTGAGAAGAACCTCTAGAGAAAGAAAGAATTCAGGTCATGGACTGGAAATATAGAGCCACAGGTAAGGTGCTTGCCTTGCATGTGACCAACATTCAATCCGCAGCACTGCATTATGGCTCCCTGAGCACTTCCATGAGTGATCCCTGAGCACACAGCCAAGAGTAAGATCTGAGCACCACTGAGCAGGTAAAAAAATCATCATCTTCATTATCTTCCAGGTCGAGTTTGTCCAGAGCACTCATACAGAGAGTTCTCTTCACCTGCATACTCTCCAAGGCTGCTTTTCTCAGAGTAAGGGGAACCCTTATATTCTATCTCAGTCACCCTGATCCTCCTAGAATGTCTGTCAAAACTCAAAAAGACAGAGGCTGGAGTCATAGCACAGCGGGTAGAGCATTTGCCTTGCATGCGGCCGACCCGGGTTCAAATTTCAGCATCCCATATGATCCCCTAGGCACCGCCAGGAGTAATTCCTGAGTGCAGAGACAGGAGTAACCACTGAGCATCGCGGCTGTGACCCAAAAGATGAAACAAAGCAAAAAAAGCTCAAAAAGACACTCTTAAGAAGATTCCACAATATGTATTAAATAATGTGTATCTAGAGATCATTATGGACTTTAACAGGGAATTGCTTTTAAAAGATGAAATCCCCTCCTCCTCCTCTTCCTCCTCCTCCTCCTCCTCCTGCTCCTTCTCCTGGCCTCATCCCCTCCTCCTTCCCCTCCTCTTCCTTCTCTTCCTCCTCTTCCTCCTCCCTCTCCTCCCTCTCCTCCCCCCAAGGAGTGACTTCTGTGGACTTTCATCTTAATTTCCTGGAATATCTTCCTTTATGCTCTAGGCCTAAGTTTTCTTTGTTTTTTGAATGATTTCATTTCTCAAATAGATATGAAAATTGTCTAACACTCAAGACTAAATGTTTCTAAAGAAATTAGAGTCCCAAGTGACAGAATAGAAAATTTCCCAGAGAATGAAACTCCCAGGAGAAACACTGCAGCTGACTCTGCCCAGGTAGGCTCCGTCTTCATGCTCACGTCTCTGGACCCTTCTTGGTCTGGGGTGGGCTGAGTCCCTATCCTACGGGAAGGCCCAGCTCTCCACTGACACCTCACTTCTGCCAGCATAATAAACGGCCAGGTTGACACTCCATGCTGCTGAATCATTCAGGTTCCACAGCTCCTGGAGCATATGACCACAGACAAATTTCACAGAACTGACAACCCACAGAAAATTAGATGGGAAAGTTTTATAGAAACTCAGTAAGCTTATGGGGCCAGAGCCATGGTAGAGCATGTTAGGTGTTTGCCTTGCATGCACCGACCCGGGATTGATCCCCAGCATCCCATATTGTCCCCTGAGACTGCCAGAAGTGATTCCTGAGTGCAAAGTCAGGAATAACCCCTGAGCACCACAGGGTGTGACCCAAAAAAAGAGAAAAAGAAAAAGAGCCCACTAAGATCCATGAGTGAAAACAATGACACAGAAGATCAACTAGCACATAATTCCTCAAACAAAGACTTAATAAGACAGTTATGAAAAATATGTTTTAACAAGCAATACAAAGTAAATTATTTTGTACCTGTTCTAGGGGCAAGTTTTACGAGATCGCTACTTGGGATGAGAAAGTTGGTGAAGGGAAGGTCCCATTTGCAATGAAATTGGTATTGAACCATTGAGTATCTGAACAACTGTATTATGAACAACTTTGCAAATCATGATGATTAAATAAAGTTTTAATACTTTTAAGAGAGAAAACTACATCAATCATGATTTCCATACAGAAGAGAGTGACAAGAAAAGAATAATCAAATTTGTGCTAACTATTGACAACGTACATGGAATAGCTAGAGCGATAGCACAGCAGGTAGGGCATTTGCCTTGCACGCAGCCAACCTGGGTTCAATTCCTCCATCCATTTTGGAGAGCCTGACAAACTACCGAGAGTATCCCGCCCACATGACAGAGCCTGGCAAGCTACCCCATGGCGCATTCAATATGCCAAAAACAGTAAAAAGTTTCATAATGGAGACGTTACTAGTGCCTGCTCGAGCTAATTGATGAGCAGTGGGATGACAGTGATACAGTGATACATGAAATAAGCCCACTCTAAGATAGACTGTTTGTGGAGCGGGAGTTTTGAGTTTATCAGTATCAATTGGATTTTGGGATGGCTTATGCAGCATCTATTTTGTTTTATTTGGGTGCCACACCAGAATTACTCAGTATTACTCCAGGCTCTGCACTCAGGAATCACTCCTGGTGGAGCTACAAGAACATTATGCAATGCCAGGGATCAAACCTGGTTAGGCATATCAAGGTAAATGTCCTACCAACGGCACTATCACTCTGGCCCCGAGGTTTATGAGCTGTCAGAGACCTAATTGTGTGTTCAAAACAGAGTAGACCCTGGTGCATCTGAGAGGTAAGAAGAGGGTGGATAAAAAAGAAAGGAAATAAAAAAAAAAGGTCGAAAAGGAGTATGCTGTGAATGTTCCTGTGTGTTTACACACAAAGAATGCATAAAACAGGACAGAGGAGGGAAGCTGGGGACACCCCGTGAAGGGAAGTTCACACTAGAGGTGGAGTTGTTGTTGAATGTCTGAGACACTATTATGGAAACTGAAGAGGACTCCAATGGCTAAATCTTGGACCAGTGTATCCGGGGCAAACCTTGATACACCAGGCAGATTGCCTGCATGGAGGCTTGTTCCTAAATCTGCCTCTTCCCCCGACACTTGCTCTCCAACCATCCACCGCACTGACCTAGGGGGGTCTCAGTGAGAAAATTCATTAACCAACAAGCATCACCTCAGAGAAACTCATCGCCACAGAGAGACTCAACTCTTGGAAGGGAGAACTTTATTCAAGTCCAGAGTTAAGGAGTCCTTTGCCAGTCTGGGGTGAAGGGAGACACGAAAACTAAAAGAAAAGTAACAGAAAATGTGGCAAGCAAGTATCCGGCAGTAGACACTAACCTAGGGCAGGAGGAAGCTTAACATGAAGGACTTCCTGAACATCCGTTTTATATCAGCACTCACCAGGTGAGTAATCTGCGGGTGGCTAGAGAGACACTGGCGGCTCTCCCACTCACCACCCATGTTCGGTGGACTCAGGCCGCTCTCTTATCCAGGGTGGCCCATGCCATGGGTGGATAAGGAAACAAGGGCCAAGCTGGTTGATGACCAGTTGCTGTTTATTCCATTCTCCCCACACCGCTATTCCAGTCTCTCTAAGCTCCCCACTCTAGTCTCATACTACCGCTCATTCCCTTCAACTCCTGTCTCTCCCGCTCACCTCCGTCTTCCCACTAGCAGCTGCATCTCTCGTCTCTCCATGCGCCTGCTCCTGCATTCTTCCCCTACATTTTACTCTCCTGTCCCCCTTGCTAGTGTCTCCGTGCTCCACTCCATCTTGCTACCATGTACTCTTTCTTCCTCTTTCTCTCTCTCACTTTCACTCTCTCCCTCCCTCATGCTCTCTCTCCCTCTCTTTCACTCTGTCTTTCTTTCTCTCTCTCTCAATCTCTCCAGCATTGGGGCAGCAGAATCAACATATCAAAGGCCCTTCCTGATGGACCATCAGGCTCAAGGGCTGAAATACCACCTTATGTGTTCCTCTTCTTTCCTCAATCCAATAACTTAATTAACATCTTAATTCTACTTCTTACTATTAGTTATTTTGCACGGACACAGTAAGAGATACATTAAGCTTCTAGGGTGGCTCTCCTGGGGACATCTTGTTGCAGACTCAGACTACAGTGCTCAGGCCTGATTAATCATTCCTAACACTAGCAGGGTAAAATCTAGTTATTACTTTTTGGATCCTGACAGAATTTGTCCATGAGAGTGCTCTTAATTTATAGTAAAGTATTATGGCACTTTGGTCAGGCCCATTTTGATGCCAGTGTAATTCAATACTTGCCCTGGGTCCATCCAGTCTCTCTCAGGACCCAGCTATTGGGGTGCTAGGAAGTAAGGGCAACTGAGGCTTAAGCTGAGAGAACAGATGTCCAAGAGTGTGTATCATTTAGAGTTAGTTAATTCCCAAGTTACAAAAGCATAGCATTAACTGTCTTCGTGTGTCCATACAATAGGAACATTGCTCTGAATAACTATGCACAAAAGGACTTAGGAGAAGAGAAAAGCGGTACTTACAAGTCAATGGAGAACAAAGAAAGAAGTTACAAATAAACAGGAATGGGAGCACTTTGATGGGAGTAACCCAATAAACCTAAGCTCTCTGCGGCAAGGCAGAAAGCATAGACTAATGTTATTCTACACTAAGCTAAAACAGATTTGGGTTAGCTTAACACAGCTACCACTCTCAGCAAAAGTAGCGAGCAGCCGTTCCTGAGGTGACACAATCCCCAACTGTAGTAGTCTCAGGTCTGGTCCAGCAGGCTCACTTTCTGTTCCTGACTTAGTTTTGTACTTTATCTCAAGAGTCATAAAGCCTTAGGGTTTTTTAAACCCAACAGAACCTGATCAAGATTGTGAATGCTACAGTTTTGTTTACTTTGGGGTTCTTTCTGTTTATTTTGTTGTTGTTATTTGGGAGATATATAAGCAGTGCTTAGGGCCTACCCTGGCTCTCCACTCTGGGATCATTCCCACTGGTGCTCACAGGACTGACTATATGAGGATTCAACCTGGGTTCGTCACATAGTTCATTCTTCCCTAGGTATCACCTATCCAGACCCCTACAGTTTTATTTGTGTTTGTGCATTAACACTGGGTTGAAGGTAACTTAGGAAGGGCTTTTAGGGAGAAAGGTGGGCTTTGGAAAAACAGAGATAGTGGAGATTTGGGTCACAATTAGCCCCGTGCTATAGAAACTTTCATATTGAGCCCCCTTTGTCCATTTCCATATATCTTCCCGTGGGAACATGGAAACATTTCAGTAGGGACATCCTTGAAGGTGGCTCTGGAATATAGCATATGTGTTTGCTTGTGCAGTTTACAGCTGAAGCACGTTTCTCGTCTATCCCTCTCTTTCCCTCTGAAGAAGTCTAAATTGCATGTTGATAGTTTTCTTTCCAAGAGAAGCAAAGTCCCTCTCACAGCAACTCCTTCAGCATCAGCTTACCCCAATCATTCTCCTTGATAATCAGCTGCTTCGTCTTATATGCCATCACCATATGCTCTGGTAAAGTGAGTAATTGTTGTTTCTTCTTGTCACCATCTATGTGGCTTTGAACCTGGGAGAGAAACCAGGTCATGCAGTATCAGGTGCTTGTAAACTTAAAGATCAAAAAGACCTAGAACTCTCATGAAAATTAACAAATCTGGGTGCTGGAGTGATGGCACAGCGGGTAGGGCATTTGCCTTGTATGCGGTCAACTCAGGTTTAATTCCCAGCATCCCATATGGTCCTCCAAGTACCGCCAGGAGTAATTCCTGAGTGCAGAGGAGGAGTAACCCTTGTGCATCGCCGAGTTTGACCCCTTCAAAAAAATTAACAAATCCCTGATTGGCAATGTAGAGCTGGGACTGTGATGCTTGGCACAGGGCTAAGCAGAACCCTGAATAAAACCATTCAGCACCTTCTCTTGTCTCACAAAGTCAGAGCAACCTTCAAGCAGATACAACCCAGAGATTAACATCCAAATTTTCGAACAATGCTTAATAAAGTGCATTTTTGTTGATGTTGACTAAATAGTTCATAACACTGTTTTCTTAAAAATATTATGGGTAGGTGCCGGAGAAATATTAAAGCAGTTAAGGTGCTTATCTTCTATGCAGTTAAGATGGATTCTATCTCTGGAAATGGATATGGTACCTTGAGTCTTGCGAGTAATGATTCTTGAGCACAGTCAGGAATTAGCACTGAGCACATCCTGATGCTGGCCACAAAGGAAAATAAATAAGTAAACAGAAAACTTAGTTATTGTGATGATACATAAATCAAATATGCTCAAACATTTTCAAGTTTCATTCAAAACATTTCTGCTCAGGGTAAGCACTGCATTTAGGATACTTAAACCATTAGAAATGTTAGTGATCTTGGGGCGACCCAGAGTGGGGCGAGTGAGAGCCCTCCTTCCCCAGGACCCAGCCCCTGCAAACGACCTCCACCACCCAACCACAGCCAACTCCAGTCCGCTACCCACCCGCTGGGACTGAGCCTCATAAATGAGTGAACCTACTCCTGGACTGCATGACACATCATAAGAAACTCCGTACCTATTCTCCATAATTGCCACACTATATTTAAGACAAAGCTCCTGGAAGACAGAAACGCAATTTTTCCTGGAGGATGCGGCCACATTTGTAGCCGCGCAACCTCTTTATTTTTATTTTTATTTACTCTTTTATCTTTATTTTTCATTTTTTCCCACACAGCAGAGCCTGGCAAACTACCCGTGACATATTTCATATGCCAAAAACAGTAACAACAACATGCTCTTTATGTTCCTGAAGGGAGCAGATGCCATTAGGCTGCACTAGCAGGGACAAATGAAAATGTTGAGCACACGCGGGAAAATCGATGAACAACAGGCTGACAGTGATAGAGATTTTATGGGGTTAAGATAGTAGGTAATAAATCATAGAAGGAAATATATATATGCATTTATACATATTTTCAGATATATATACCAAAGCTCACATCACCCAAACTTTAACAACATGCTAATGATATCCTATAGGATGTCTTAATGACTCCTGCCAAAATAGAATAATTTTCACCCTTTTTTGTGTATGGAAACCTTTTTTGCAAGCATGATAAGCAGTTCTTCATAACGTAATACAAAATATACTCTTTTCATTGTGTTTTGGGACAGGGTTTGGTGTTTGAGATGGAAACATCCCAAATGTAGTGGTTGGAAGGTGTAATGTGGTGGGATTGGTGTTTGAATATTAAATGTAATGAAATACTGTGAAGTAATTTATAAAATAAAAAAATTAATTAAAAAAAGAAATGTTAGTGATCTCTCATTCCTTTAAGCCGTAAAATTACATTTAATATGGCACAGAAGCACCAAACTGTACATTCTCCAGGATCTACCTTTAAACAAAGAAAAATGTAGTACCACATCATTTAATATATTTACCTTTCATAACTACTCAATAATTTTTATTTGATGTCCTACCCATGAGCACACTGGATATACTCTCGTCAGAATTAGGTTTTCTTCGCACAAGTTAAATGCGCAGAAAGTGACTTGACTCTTTGTTCCCCCCCCCCAAAAAATGTCCTCACTGGGTTAGTTGTTATCTTGAAGTCCCCAGTCCCTGTTAGGAAGGATATGTACCTTGATATAAAGGTTCTGTAGAAAGGAGAATTTTCCCAACCACTTCCTACTTTTTTCAACTCTCAGCTCAGGACTGTTGGTCACTTCCACACTTTCTGTCACCACATATAGGTTGTATCCTCTTTCTCGACATTGTTTCAGAAACCATGGCTCTGGTTTTAAAAGTGCCCTAGAGTAAAGAAAGTATAAGGGAGTCAACATAGAAAGGGGAAGGAAGACTTCTTAGGTTCATCTTGGTTTTGCTTTTCCTGAGGAACCGAAAGGCAGAGTCTTTGTACTTTTACAGGTGAGCCCTCAGTCAGTAGTTATATATTGGGTAATGGATTTTGTTCTTAAAACAACAGACCACCTTCTCTTATAAATCAGTGGAGGGCCTCATTCTGTGGTTAGGGTATGAGAGAAACATTACCATACTGCTTGGGTTTTCTGCATTTTCCAATATTCTATTAGTCTTTAGAGGTAATTTATAGATTTCTAACAAGAAGTTCTCTCAACAGAAAAAGGTACATATAAGCAGATCCAAATGGTTTAGAGAGTCTTTAGAATGCCCTATTGTCACAGCTAGGGAACTCATAGCGTAAGGTGGCACAGGGTGTGTGTGGAGCAGAAACCATGGCAGAGTGAGGATTTCAGATAATTTTCCAAAACTAATACTATCTAGAAAAGAGAGGGATTATGGATGAGCTAGTCATGGCAGAGAGAGAGAAGGTGTAGATTCAGGGAAGAAGTGAGAGGTTTGAATAACTAGAAACAAATTTCAACTCTATTTCAGTCCACTTGCTCACCTCAAGACCTACTCATGGGTCTGCACAGGATTGTAGCTGGAGATCTGGGGACTGGAGAGATAGTATGGCAGGAAAGGGGCATATCTTGGTGCATGACCTGGATTAGATTGCCAGCACCACTTAAGGTCCTCAAGCACTACCAGGCATGATCCCTGAGCACATAGCCAGGAGTAATCACTGAACACTGCATGATGATGAAAAAAATGTTAAATTATTGCAATAATTTGTGATTTTTAACTATTTCATAAATATTAATATTTAAATTGAAAATCTTTCCTTTTAAGTGGTATAAAAACATGAGTTTGTTTAGTTAGATAATTGGACATCATTTTATCTATACATATAGAGACAAATTAAAACCAGAATCAAGAGATAACATGAGGCCCCCATAACCATGCCACCGGACTCCACGCCAGTCTATTTCACACAAGGCGCCCCAGAGGGAGGTGGGTGAGAGCCCTCCCCGCCCCAAGGGACCCAGCTCCAGCAGTTGAAAACCTCCACAACCCAACCGCTGCCACGCTCAAAGCCCTCGTCACATACTCGGCCGAGCCTCACACATGAGTGAAGTCCTATGGAACCCAGTTAATGCGAAACTTTGTGAACTTCAACTCTAGGCTCAATGGGACCAGTAGTCAGATAGTCTGCCCGCTTCCCACAGTCTCCGGTGACCCAGGGGTCACACCATAAGCCACCTCCTGCCAGCGCCAGATAATCTTGTCATCAGCCACCACCCAGATCACATGGCTACTTCTCTCGGAAGGGAGCATAACATTAGGCCTCCATAGCCATGCCCCTCGGACTCTGTGCCAAGCTGTTTCATACAGGGCACCCCAGAGGGAGGCAGATGAGAGTCTTCCCCGCCCACTGGACCCAGCCCCACCAGCCGACCTTCACCACTTAACCACTGCGACACTCCAGACCACACCCCAACCGCTCAGGCTGAGCCTCATATATGAGTGAATCTATTCCTGGACTGCGTGACACATCATAAGATACTCCCCACCCATTCTCCAGAATTACCACACCATATTTGATGGGGAGGTATTGATTCAGATAGTAGACAGCAAATCATAGAGGGATTTGTGTGGCTTGGCAGTCACACCCACAAACTGCTCCCAGCACCATGTAATCCCACCAACAGCCAAGATCCAGAGACTATAAAACAAAGCTCTAGGAAGAGAGCAATGCAGAGTCTCTTGCCCCCACACCTGGCTGTTTTCACTGGGGCCCCTCAGAGGGGTCGGGTTGAGTTTCTCTCCATGCTCAGAGCAGAGCCTCGAAGACCTCCGTAACCCAGACACAGCCATGCTCAAGGCCACTCTTCACACATTCCGAAAAGCCTCATGCATGAAGGAACTGGCAGAGGAACCCAGGTGTGTGGGACCCGGGGCTGAGATATCCAAGCCTGTATGGAACAGGAATGGGCCTTCTCCACCCAGATCCCCCTTTTCCAGTAGCTTGGCAATCACACCCACAAACTGCCCCTGGCCCCAAGATCTAGAGACTATAAAATAAAGCTCCTGAAAGACCTCTTATAGCCTAGTTCTCCCTCTTGGAGAACCTGGCAAGGTACCGAGAGCATACTGCCTGCACAGCAGAGCCTGGCTAGCTTCCATAGTGTATTTATATGCTAAATACAGTAACAATGGTGGATCTCATTCCCCTTACCCTGAAAGAGCTCCAATGCAGCACTGCTGAGAAGAACAAATAAAGAGAGGCTGCTAAAATTTCAGGGCTAGGACGAATGGAGATGTTACAGGCGTCCACTCAAGCAAATCGATGAACAGTTGGATGACATTGATACAGTGATACAGTATATACACATATTTTCAGATATATATACCAAAGCTCACATCATTCAAACGTTAACATGTTAGTGATATCCTATAGAATGTCTTAATAGCTCCGGCCAAAATAGAAAAATTTCACAGTTTCCTATATAAACACTTTTTTCTTTTATTAATGAATCGCCGTGGGGGTACAGATACATGTTTACATATTCTCATGCTTGTGTTTCAGTCATATACAGCTTGAGTATCTATCCCTCCACCAGTGCCCGTCCTCCGCTGATGACCCCATCATCCCTCCCACCCACTCCCACGAACCCCCTTCCCACCCCGCCTCTTTAGAAGGGCATTCCCCTCTGTTCCCTCTCTCCCCCCGCCCGGGCGTTGTGGTCAGCAATGGAGGTCTTGGGTGGCCAATGTGTGCGGTCTATAGTCTGCTCTGAGCACACCGCTCACATCCCGAGCGGATCTTCCCATCACATTTTTGCTTGGTGTTCCCTTCTCTATCTGAGCTGCACCCTCCCCCAGCATGTCAGGCCAGCCTCCGAGCCATGGAACAGATCTGGTAATTATTTCTGCTATTCTTGGGTGTTAGTCCCCCATTCTGTTTATAAACAATTTTTTGTAATCATGTTCAGCAGTTCTTCATAACAGACAATACAAAATATATTCTATCTGTTGTGTTTTGGGACAGGGATAGGGGCTTGGGATGGAAATATCCTGAATTTGGTGGTGTGAAAGTGTAATGGTGGTGGGATTGGTGTTGAGTATTAAATGTAATGAAATATTGTGAAATAACTTATAAAATTTAAAATTAAAAAAATCAAATTAAAAACAAATCCCAGATGCTAATATAGAATTCACACAAAGAATAATTTATATATTTCTCATATTAGTACATTGTTAATTTCATTTTTTGCATAAAATATTGTTTTACTTAGTATATGGTGAAAAGAGATAAAGAAGAAAAACAAAGGATGGCACCACATCTAGTAAAGCAATGGCAAATCCCAAGTTTCAAGTTCACTGTTTGTTTTTAATGATTATTTTCTTATCCCACCCACCACAACAGTCCCACTAATTTATGTTGCTCTTCAAATATAGTTTGCAATTATAATGGAACTAACACAGAGAACAAATCTATCTAGAATGCCATTTCCCCCCATTTCTATGGTTCTTCTATCAAAGCTGAAGAATGCCTCATTGTTCCAAAGGATGTGTATTATGTAAACCAACTTCCTGCTTTTTTCTATGATAGTCTTACCTTGAACGAAGGTCTGTCAAGATTTTTGTTGTGATCTTATTAATCTGAAACTCAAGAATGAATTCACGTGACTTATCAGTCTCCCCTGATGCTGCCACTTGTGCCCCAACACTTGCATCAACAGTCAGATCACCCTTTCCTTTCTGGACCATATTGTCTTTGTAGGTGAATGGGCCTTCTCTGGAAGGATCTGCATAGAGAAAAATTAACCAAACATTTGTCCAAGATTAGCTACGAATCAGCTGGCATAGGTAGTGGAATAATTTAAAATTAACTTGTGCCAACCCTCCTTCAGATTTCAGTCATCTTCTTCAACCTCTTTTCACTGAGGTTCAAGACCAGTCTATATACCAGTCCATAAACCAGCAGTTATAACCCCTGGTTTTCAACCTTTCTACATCTGCAGGCTGAAAATAGTCTACAACTGGGGCTTGAGAACCATGATTCAAATTGTTCAGTAAGGAAGTTAAGTAACCAACTAGTGTTCAAGTGAAAATTATTGATTGAGACATATGTTTGAATCCACGAAGGGCTGGATAACAGGGAAAGTTTCCTAAACTACGTAGCACTGATCACTGTGTGATGGTCTAGGAGATCCATGCCATCTCTGTGGCAAGTACAGGAGACAGACCCATTTGGCAAAACATAAAGTAGAAAATGGGAATCATGACTGGGCCGACCTGGGTGTGGATCCTAGTTCTACTCGCTCCCAGGTAACTTGGAACTATTATTTCCAAAGCTTCATTTTAGTCTTGCATAATCACTGTGTCACTGTCATACCATTGTTCATCGATTTACTCGAGCAAGTGCCAGTAATGTCTCCATTCATCCCAGCCCTGAGATTTTAGCAGCCTCTCCTTACTCATTTTTCCCAACAACTGGAGGGTCTTTTCAGAATCAGAGGAATGAGACCTGTTATTGTTACTGAATTTGGCATATTGAAGATTCCACAGGGAGCTTGCCAGGCTCTTCCATTGAGATCTTGTATTAACCTCAGTCATATGAGTCTGGATTCATATCATTGTTACATTATCAGTATTATATCTGTATTCCTCAATTTCATCAAGGCTGAGCCTGTTGTCGACCTGTGTGGGTGACTTTCACCTTTACTTGAGCAGCTGCATTTTCACCTCTTGCATTCTTTGTGTTGACTGACAGTACCTGGGACTGGAGAACTTGGGTCCAGGATGTCCAGGAGTGAGAAATCAACAGGACTGTCGGGTTGTTCCCAAAATGATGAGAGACTTTTCTCCTTTCTCCGTAATATATTAAAATATTGGAATTTCTCAGCACTTCCAAGATCGGTAACTGGTTTCATATCTTCTTTCCCCACCTGTCTGCGTAAACTCTTTACTGCATCATCAAAGATGACGACCATGTTGCTAACAGAATACAAAGGGCAAGTATGTCAGAGAATAAACGTACAGTCAACACTTAATATATATCTTAACTAGCTGTGCAATACTATCTTCAAAGGTCAGAAGAAAAGTTGAATTGTTGCTAAATGAGACATTAATCATGACGGGGATTTTTTGCAGTTTTAAAGGAAAGTCTTCACTGAAAAGTGACATTGAGCAAAAATGGGATTCTCATAAGCATGCTATATGTCACGCACAACTTGAAAAGATATCTTTAGTTTCTGTGTCTAAATAGATCATAGACTAGTGAAAAAAATATCTAGTTAAGAGTGTTGCGGGGACTGGAGCAATAGCACAGCAAGTAGGGCATTTGCCTTGCAAGCAGCAAACCCGGATTCGATTCCCAGCATCCCATATGGTCCCCTGAGCACCACCGGCAGTGATTCCTGTATGCAGAGGCAGGAATGACCCCTGTACATCGCCAGGTGTGACCCAAAAAGCAAAGAGAAAAAAAAGAGTGTTGCAAGATTGACTGCATTCATCCATGTAAGGACAAATTTCCTTGAGAGGAACAGCATAATCTGAGGGAGGAGGAGGAGAGCATTTTTCCTGAGAAGACAGAAACACTGGAAACACAGCTTTGTGCCCTAGTAACTGCCTCAGAAGCACTAAATGTAAACAATGGACAGGACCAGACTGTTCTACTGAGTTGCCTGACTTAAAAAATGTTTAGTATATGTGCTGCCAAAGCGATAACAGAAAGGGAGACTAACACCCAAGATTATTAAAGGTACGTACTGGGAGTATTACTCCACAGCTTAGAAGATGGCCTCACATACTGAGAGGAAAAGGCAGTTCAGTTAGAGAAGGGATCACTAAGTAAATGGTGCTAGGAGGATCCGCTTGGGATGGGAGATACACACTGAAAGCAGACTATAGACCGAACATGATGGCCACTTAATACCGCTATTGTAAACCACAACACCCAAAAGGACAGAGAGAGCAAAAGGGAATGTCCTGCCACAGACGCGGGGTGGGGGGAGGAGGAATGGGGTGTGGATGGTGGGAAGGATGCTTGGACCATTGGTGGTGGAAAATGGGCACTGGTTTTGGGATGGATACTTGACCATTGTATGACTGAAATGTAAGCATGGAAGTTTGTAAGTCGATAACTGTACCTCACGTTGATTCATTAATAAAAAAAATTTTACTTGAGAAATGTTTAAAACACTTAAAATAATGTTCCATAAAATCATAAAAACAAGCCACATAAAATTTATAGCAAGAATATGAAAGCTCTTTGAAAGCTTCAAATAAATTAAGATAACCTAAAAAATAGCCAATTTAAAAAATACCATAGAAGAATATAAGAGCAAACAGAAATAGTCAATGTTTTCAAAGCTAATTTGAAAATGTGATAGTAGAAAGCAACGAAGCATGATAGCAATTAGAAAAAAGAATGATAAAATATGGAAGCAAAATAATAGTCATAATAACTAATCAATAAAAATCATAATCATGGTGCTTAAGCAATAGTACAGAGGGGAAGGCATTTGCCTTGAACACAGTCAACCTGTATTCCTGGCATCAAATATGGTCCCCTGAGCACCACCAGGAATAGTTCCTGCTTGTAGAGCCAAAAGTTCCCCTGAGCATCACCGGGTGTGACCCAAAAGCCAAAAAATAATGCAGAGCCACATTATAGGAAGTGAAGAAAGTAACAGTAACCCTATTTTGAAGGAAGAGTTGCCAAGAATTTAATGAATTACTAACCATCCAAATACAAGGGGTTTAGAGACCCAAACAAAATATGACCAGACACACATCAAGACATTATAAATGAAGTGCTCAAAACTAAAGACAAAGATACACTACAAAAATTATCAAGGAAAATCAAAGTAAAGAGAATTCCAAAGATTATCCATGGACATTTCTATAGAAATCATACAAGACAAAAAAAATACTAGAAATTCTGAAGGAATAGATTCTTAAACAAGAATACTCTACACTGCCAGATTCTCACAGAGGTAGCAGGCTAAAGAGTTTCACAAGTAAATAAAAATAAAAGCAATGAATCACTTCATATGACCTTGTGAGAAATATCGGGAGGTTGGGAGAGACACACACATCAGTGCTCAGGGCTGATTCTTGGCTCTGCACTCAGAGGCCACTCCTCATGGGTACCAAGAAGTATCAAGGCTTGAATATGAGGTGCCAAGGACTGAGCCTGGATCAGATGCATGCAAAGCAAGCAGTTTATCCCTGTACTATCTCTTTTGCCCCTGAAATATTTAAAGAAATTTGGAACAATGGGGCCAGGGAGATAATTGAAGAGGTGGAATACCCCCTAGAACCTGTGAGGGGTTGAGTTTCACCTTCAGACAATCCCTAGCCCAAACACTACCAGGAATAGCAGCACTGAAGACCCCCAAGCCCTGTCTTGTGTGACTCCTACATAAATAAATGATTAATTAATTTTTTAATAAGTAAAAAGATAAGACTTTTTTCATCACCACTTCTGTTTAATTTTACATTAGAAATCTAACAAGAGCATTTGGATAATATCAAGATACATAAGTAACCCAGATCAATAAAAAAGCAAAATTATCCTTATTTGCAGATGACTTAATAATATATATGAAAAACCCTAAACATTCTAGTATAAAGTTACAAGAAACAATGAGTACAACACAGTGGCTAGATGTGAAATCAGTATGCAAAAATCTGTCATATTCTTATGTGTGATTAATGAGAGAATAAATTAATAGAGAAATCCCATTTATAATTGCATAAAATTTCAAAGATATAGAATTGTGTCTAAAAAATAAAGTACCTAGAAATAAGTTTAATCAAGAAGGTGAAGAAACTAAATGTCAAAAATCTCCAAGACACTATTAAAAGGCAATGAATAAGATACTAAGAGATGTAAAGACATTCCACGTGCATAAACGTGAATTAGTGTAGCAAAAAAAACAGCTAAAATAAAAATCATTTAATACAATTGCAATAACATTTTCATTAATGTTTTTAAGGAAATAAAACAAAAATACTTAGGTTTATATGGATACATATAAAAAACCTGGAAATGCATCAAATAAAATTGTTCATGAGGTTGGACTGAAAATAGATACATGAATCAGTAAAATGGAATTTAAATGCAGACATAAACCACACACTTATAAATGTTTAATTCACAGTTAGGAATCTAAGATCTTACAATGGAGCAAAGATAAACTCTTCAGTAAATGAGTTGAGAAAACGGGACAGCCATATGAAAAAGAGAGTAGCCACATGAGCTATTTTCTAACCCCATGTACATAACCTCCAAACCACAAGTCAATAGGAGACAATGTAGGTGAAACGCTCCATTACTATTAGAGTTGTTGCTGAGTTTTGGAACCGATATCAAGGAAAGCAAGAGTGAACAACTGAAACAGTACTTATTGAAATTATTCTGTACAAAACATAATAATTTTGAAAATAATTAAAAGGTATGGACAAGTACAAAAGGGTGTGTGCCTTGCATGTACCTGACCCCAGTGCAGTCCCAAGTACCACATGGCCTCCAACATCACAGAGTAAACTGTGGCCACCTAGCACCACAGGGACTAAGCAGTACCACGTCCTGAATCCCTGTCATTCAATCGAATGTCTGATTGACTGAGAATCACCAGGATTAGCCCCTGACTCCTCTGAGCAGTCTTGGGAGGCCAAAAAAACCCTCACCCTAACCCTAATGCTATAATTAATAATAATTTTTTTAAAAACACTATGAAAAGACAGCCTATTTTTGTTAGGAATCCATACAACCTGATACATAAAGCTGATCAGAAAGTGGCCAGAAGATAAAACATTCAAATAGACATATACACGGCTATGTGTGCTGAGCATTAACAAACAGCAGGGAAATGCAGGTTAAGATCACAGTAACATTCCGCTCTACCTGCAAAGATGGTTTCATGACAACTAGAACAGTCAATATTAGAGAGGGTATGGAGGAAAAGGGTTCTGGGGAATATGGATATAAATTAGATGACTTTCTTTTGCAGGAGTGGCCTCCCAAGTTGAATTCAGAGGCCCAGTGGCTCGCCTGGTGATTCACAGTCAATTCAAACCACAGTTCAGTGAAAGGCTGTGTTACTGCTTAAGCCTAGTGATCCCAAATACTAACCAGTCACCCCACCAGTCAGATCCAGGATTTGACCCTTCAATTCTGGAAGTGCCGTGTGGTGCCTAAGTTGGAACCAAGGTCAGTCACATGCAAGGAACCTTAACCCCTGTGAAACCTTTCCAGCCCACTTTGCAAAATGTTAAGGGGCTTCCTTAAGAAGCTAAAGAAAGGGCTGGAGCAATAGTACTGCTGGCGGGACACTTGCCTTGCACATGGCCAACCTGAGTTCAATCCCCAGCATCCCATTTGGTCCCCCCACCTCAACCAAACCCTGCAAGAAGTAATTCCTGAGTGCAGAGCCAGGAGTAACCCCTTAACATCAGGAGGTGAAGTGCAAAAACCAAAACTATCTTTATAAAAAAATTAAGAAGCTAAAGATAGAAGTGATATGACCTAACAATTCCACTTGTAGTTATTTATCCAAATAATATGAAAATCTTAACACAATAAAATATATTCATGGGGCCAGAGAGAGAAGGCTAAGATTCTAGGCTTCCATGCAGCCTACCAAGTTAGATCTCTGACATTTGATCCCAGACATCTATAGTTGGGAGTGATGCCTATGGACACAGCCAGGAGTAACCCTTGAGCACAAACAATCATGAACTCCAAAAAAGGTATATTCATCCAAATTTTTGGTAGTTAATGTGTAAAACTAAAATATGGACGCAAAGTACTGTTAAAAGATGATTTGAGCGGAGAAGCCCCCTCCCCGCCCCCTGCCCGCCTCGGGGCTTCTCCTGAAGCCCCCGCCTGGCACCTTTCCGCTGCCTCCGTCGGATTCTGACCAATCCCCACTCCGCTGCTTAGGGGCGTGTCCTCATCTTAGGGGGTGTGGCCTAAAAGTGGGCGTGGCCTCTTTCCAGAGCACAGGCCGCTAACTCGGCCACAGTTAGTTTTTTTTTTACCATCCCATGCATTGTCCTTTGGCCAAAATTGATAGAATTCATTCCTCCGAAGAACTCCCTAATCATCTTAGTTACTATATGTTAATGCTCAACTAACCCACCCTATCCTAACTTCACGAAAACTGTCAATGAACACATCAACTTGAACACAAAAGTCCTTTGTCAAAGGAGCATAGCCCAAAATCTTCAGTTGAGGTTCCTCCCAAGCTAACGAGAGCTCCAGACAGTAAAGCCCATAACAACATGAAGAAACAGAGAAAATCCCCACCACCAGGAGAGAACCAAGAAAACATCTCACTAACCTCAGCAGCAACCTCCCAGAAATACATCCTCCTCTCAGATAAAGAATTCAGAGAGGAAATTGTGAGGATGGTTCACGAACTCAACACTACTATGGAACGAACATCCAATAAATTAAGGGAGGATATGGATGCAGCATTGGAACGCTCCACCAAGATAATCCAGGAAGAAATGAGAGCAGAAATTTCAAAGCTACGAACAGAAGTCACACAACTAAAAGAATCAGTAGATGAAATTAAAAACTTCGTAGGAGCCCTCAGTAGTAGAATGACTACAGCCGAAGACAGAATCAGTGAGCTTGAAGATGAGCTGCACAAAGCATATAGGCAACAACAAATAATGGCAAAAGACCTCAAAATGGCTCTAGAGTGAGTTAGAGTCCTAGGGGATGACCTCAGGAGAAGCAACATAAGAATCATGGGAGTGCCGGAACCACACGGAACCAATCCCAATGAAAAAAGCACCATTAAAGACATCATTGCTAAAATATTCCCAGAGCTAGAGAATGTGGACATCCAGATCCAAGGAGTCCAAAGGGTGCCAGCTAAAAGGGACCCAAATAGAAAATCCCCAAGGCATATCATAGTCAGAATGATGGATGCCGTGGATAGAGACACAATACTGCAAGCAGCAAGATCAAAGAAGGAGATCATATACAAAGGCGCACCCCTTAGATTCACAGCAGACCTATCAGAAGAAACCCTCCAAGCCCGAAGACAATGGTGGGATATAGTGAAAAAACTTCATGAAATGAATGCCTCACCAAGAATACTCTACATGGCTAAACTCTCAGTTAAACTTGAAGGAACCATACACTATTTCATGGACAAGCAACAGCTCAGGAACTTCATAGACTCAAGACCAAATTTAAAAGAAGGACTCAAAGGGCTTTTTCTTTCCTTTCCTTTCAAAGACAAGGAAAAAGACCTATAAGAACAACAAACCCTACAGAAAAATGGCACAAAATCCCATGACAATAATTTCTCTTAATGTTAACGGGCTAAATGCACCAGTCAAGAGGCACAGAGTGGCAAAATGGATTCAGAAACTAAACCCAACTTCCTGCTGCCTACAAGAAACACATCTGAATAGTCAGAACAAACACAGACTCAAAATCAAAGGATGGAAAACAATCCTGCAAGCAAACAGCCCCCCCCAAAAATGGCAGGGGTGGCCATACTAATATCCGATAGCATAGCTTACAGGCTGAAAAAGATCAGAAGGGACAGCAAAGGTCATTTTATATTCACTAAGGGATATATACAACAGGAAGAAATCACACTCCTAAACATATACGCACCTAATGAACGACCAGCTAAATACTTAAAAGAACTGCTAACAGAATTTAAGGAGGACATAACTAGCACCACGATAGTAGTTCGAGATTTCAACACTGCCTTATCACCTCTGGATAGATCGACAAGAACAACACTCAGCAAGGAAACGATGGCCCTGAAGGAAGAAATGGAGGAGACAGGGCTAATAGACCTATACAGGGCTATATACCCCAAAAAGAAAGAATACACATTCTTTTCCAGCGCACACGGAACATTTTCCAAAATAGACCATGTTCTGGGCCACAAATTATACCTTAATAGAATTGGGAAGATAGAAATTGTATCAACTATCTTTTCAGACCATGATGCACTGAAGATGGAAGTTAATCATGCACAGACGCGGAGAACCAAATCAAACACTTGGAAGTTAAACAACTCACTATTGAACAATGAGTGGGTCACGGAGGAAATCAAGAAAGAAATTAAGAGATACCTCGAAACAAATGAGAATGAAGACACAAGCTACCAGAACCTATGGGACGCAGCTAAAGCTGTGTTAAGGGGAAAATTTATAGCTCTGCAAGCCTTCCTCAGAAAGGAAGAAAGGGCCTATATAGATAACTTGACTTCGCAGCTCAAGATCTTAGAAGAGGACCAGCAAAAGGAACCCAAACCAGATCGAAGGAAAGAAATAATAAAACTTAGAGCAGAAATTAACGATATGGAAACCCGAAAAACAATCCGTAAGATCAATGAAACAAAGAGCTGGTTCTTCGAGAAAATAAATAAGATTGATAAACCGCTAGCAAGACTCACAAAGAAAGAAAAAGAGAAAACCCTAATAAACCGAATCAGAAATGAAAAGGGGGACATCACAACAGAAACCAAGGAGATTCAAAGGATCATCAGAGACTACTTTGAAAGTCTGTATGCCACGAAACAAGAGAACCTAAAAGAAATGGACGAATTCCTTGACTCCTACAATCTCCCAAGACTGAGCCAAGAAGACGTGAAATACCTCAATAGGCCCATAAATATCAAGGAAATCGAAACTGTAATCAAAAGTCTCCCCAAAAACAAAAGACCAGGTCCAGACAGATTCACTGGCGAATTCTTCCAAACATTTAAGGAAGACTTGTTGCCAGTTCTCCTCAAGCTTTTCCAGGAAATTGAAAAGACAGGAACCCTCCCGAACAGTTTCTACGAGGCACATATCTCCCTAATACCAAAAGCAAACAAAGACACCACTAACGAAGAAAACTATAGACCAATATCCTTGATGAACACCGATGCGAAGATCCTCAACAAAATACTAGCAAATAGAATCCAACAACTCATCAAAAAGATCATACACCATGACCAAGTGGGATTCATCCCGGGGATGCAACGATGGTTTAACATTCGGAAATCAATCAACATAATCTATCACATCAACAAAAGTAAAGATAAAAACCATATGATCATATCAATAGATGCAGAGAAAGCATTTGACAAGATCCAACACCCATTCATGATAAAAACTCTCACCAAAATGGGTTTTGGAGGAACTTTTCTCAAGATAGTCAAAGCCATCTACCACGAACCTAGGGCAAGCATTATCATCAATGGAGAAAAACTAAGGGCTTTTCCTCTAAGATCGGGGACAAGACAAGGATGCCCACTCTCACCACTTCTCTTTAATATAGTATTGGAAGTATTAGCAATAGCCATCAGGCAAGAAAAAGATATTAAGGGGATTCAGATCGGAAAGGAAGAAATCAAGCTCTCACTATTCGCAGACGATATGATGCTATACCTAGAGAAACCTAAAAGCTCTAGTAAGAAACTCTTAGAAACAATTGACCTATACAGTAAAGTCGCAGGCTATAAAATCAATACCCAAAAATCCATGGCCTTCCTATATGCAAACAATCAGACAGAGGAAAGGGACATGAAAAAAGCAATCCCATTCACAATTGTGCCCCAGAAAATCAAATATCTTGGAATCAGCTTAACTAAAGAAGTAAAGGACCTCTACAAAGAAAACTATAAAACTCTACTCCATGAAATAAAAGAGGACATAAGGAAATGGAAACATATACCCTGCTCATGGATAGGGAGAATAAACATTGTCAAAATGGCAATACTCCCAAAAGCATTATACAGATTTAACGCGATCCCTATAGGGATACCCATGGCATTCTTCAAAGAAGCAGAGCAAGCAATCCTGAAATTTATATGGAACAATAAACGCCCACGGATAGCTAAAACAATTCTTGGGAAAAAGATGATGGGAGGCATCACCCTCCCCAACCTTAAACTCTACTACAAAGCGGTAACAATTAAAACAGCATGGTACTGGAACAAAGACAGAGCTGCAGACCAATGGAACAGGGTGGAATATCCCCACACACAACCTCAAATGTATGATCATCTAATCTTTGATAAAGGAGCAAGAGATGTGAAGTGGAGCAAGGAAAGTCTCTTTAACAAATGGTGCTGGCACAACTGGACAACCACATGCAAAAAAATGGGCTTAGAACTCGACCTGACACCATGCACAAAAGTCAGATCAAAATGCATTAAAGACCTCAACATCAGACCACAAACCATAAGGTACATTGAAGACAAGGTCGGCAAAACCCTCTACGATATTGAAGATAAAGGTATCTTCAAAGATGACACGGAACTAAACAATCTAGTAAAAACAGAAATCAACAAATGGGACTACATTAAACTAAAAAGCTTCTGCACCGCAAAAGATACAGTGACCAGAATACAAAGACTATCTACAGAATGGGAAAGGATATTTACACAATACTCATCAGATAAGGGGTTAATATCAATGGTATATAAAGCACTGGTTGAACTCTACAAGAAGAAAACTTCCAACCCCATCAAAAAATGGGGCGAAGAAAAGAACAGAAACTTTACCAAGGAAGAGATACGAATGGCCAAAAGGCACATGAAAAAGTGCTCTACATCACTAATCGTCAGAGAGATGCAGATCAAAACAACCATGAGATACCACCTCACACCACAGAGACTAGCACACATCCAAAAGAACAAAAGCAACCGCTGTTGGAGAGGATGTGGGGAGAAAGGGACCCTTCTACACTGCTGGTGGGAATGCCGGCTCGTTCAGCCCTTTTGGAAACAGTATGGACGATTCTCAAAAAACTAGATGTTGAGCTCCCATTTGACCCAGCAATACCACTGCTGGGAATATATCCCAGAAAAGCCAAAAAGTATAGTCGAAGTGACATATGCACTTATATGTTCACCGCAGCACTGTTTACAATAGCCAGAATCTGGAAAAAACCCGAGTGCCCTAGAACAGATGACTGGTTGAAGAAACTCTGGTACATCTATACAATGGAATACTATGCAGCTGTTAGAAAAAATGAGGTCATGACGTTTGCATATAAGTGGATCAACATGGAAAGTATCATGCTAAGTGAAATGAGTCAGAAAGAGAGAGACAGACATAGAAAGATTGCACTCATCTGTGGAATATAGAATATTAGACTATAAGACGAACGCCCAAGAATAGTAGAAATAAGTACCAGGAGATTGTCTCCATAGCTTGGAGGCTGGTCTCTGATTCTGAGTAACTCAGGGAAGGGACCACCAAGTAAAATGTGGTTGGAGGTCATGTGGGGGAAGGGTGATGCGGGCCGAATACAGACTAGAGACTGAACACAATGGCCACTCAACACCTTTATTGCAAACCACAACACCTAATCAGAGAGAGAGAGAACAAAAGGGAATTCCCTGCCATAGTGGCAGGGTGGGGTGGGGGGAGACGGGAGAGGGATGTTGGGTTTACTGGTGGTGGAGAATGGGCACTGGTGAAGGGATGGGTTATCGAACTTTGTATGGGGGAAACATGAGCACAAAGATGTATGGATCTGTAACTGTACCCTCACGATGACTCTCTAATTAAAAATAAACTAATAAAAAAAGATGATTTGATAAAGAAGATGTGGCATGTTCGTATAATAAAATGCTACTTAACTACTTTTTTAAAAAATAAAATTTTGTCACCTGCAACAAACAGGAGTTCATGCGAATTGTGTAAGGCCAAATAAGTCAAAAATAAATTTAGACTGACCCCCGGGACACTCTCCCAACGCTCCCAGGCAGCGGGGGCTCCCCTGGAACCCCTAACTCCCTGCGCTGTGCTGGACATGCCTCTCCGCTCCTCTGTAACACCCGAACTGTTGATCAGGTACCCACGCAGAGGAACATGATCCCGCCTACCCCGCCCTGTGCCCCAAGAGATTACCAGGGGCGTGACCTGTATTTCATGGGGCATGGCCTTAAAGGGGCGTGGCCACGTGCTGAGCGGTGGCCGCTTATGCAGCCGCAGTTGTTATTTTCCTTACATTATACTCTCTATAATCTATTCAAAAATCACCCTGGCCATCTCAATCATTCTTTGCCAAGTAGTCCTTTAGCTGACTTGAACTTCACAAAAGCTATCAGTGAACAACAGAATCTGCACAAACTCCTCATAAAAACAGCATAGCCTTAAGTCATCACTAGAGGCCCCACATAAACCAAGAGGAGCGCCTGACAGTAAGGAAGTATTCTAGAATTGGAAGAAGGCTACCATCATCAACTTAGCACAAACAGAATCCCCCCTGCAGAAAGAGGGAATAGGGATAGACACCTAGAAGATTCCAACTCTAGATTTCCATAACAATATGAAGAAACAGCAAAAATCCCCTCCACGAAGAGAGGATGAAGAAAAGATTCCAGATATCTTCACAGGGTCGACCAACATACAGGACCTTGAAGAAAAAAAATTTAGAGAGGAAATCTTAAAGAGGGTCAATGTACTCAAAGCAACCATGGAACAGACATCCAATAAATTAAGGGAGGATACGAATAAAGCTTTGGAACGGTCAACCAAGAAAATGCAGGAAGAAATGAGACCAGAAATTTCAAAGCTACAAACAGATGTCACAAAGCTACGAACAGAAGTCACACAAATAAAAGATTCGGTATATGAATTAAAAATATCAGTAGGTGCCCTCAATGATAGAATGACTACAGCCGAAGACAGAATCAGTGAGCTTGAAGATGAGCTGCAGAAAGCTTACAGACAAAAACAAATAATGGCAAAAGACTTCAAAATGGCTATAGAGCAAATCAGAGTCCTTGGGATTGACTTCAAGAGAAACAACATAAGAATTATTGGAGTACCAGAAGCACAGGGAAGTAACCCCAATGTAAAAAACACAGTCAAAGACATCATTGCTAAGAAATTCCCAGAGCTGGAGAAGGCAGGCATCCAGATCCAAGGAGCCCGAAGAGTACCAGCAAAAAGATACACGAATAAAAAGACTCCAAGGCATATCATAGTCAGAATGACAGAGGCTGGGGATAGAGACACAATTCTGCAAGCAGCAAGGTCAAAGAAGGAAATCACATACAAAGGAGCACCCCTCAGATTTACAGCAGACCTATCAGAGGAAACCCTCCGAGCCCAAAAACAATGGTGGGGCATAGTGAAAAAACTCAATGAAATGAATGCCTCACCAAGAATACTTTATCCGTCTAAACTCTCACTCAAACTCGAAGTCACAATACACTATTTCTCGGATAAACAACAGCTTATCATCTTCATAGACTCAAAACCAAACTTAAAATAAGGACTAAAGGGGCTATTGTAAGTCAAGGAAGAACCCCACAAGAACAACCAACCCCACAGAAAGATGACCAAAAAACCCCATAACAATAATCTCTCTCAATGTCAATGGCCTAAATGCACCAATTAAGAGACACAGAGTGGCAAAATGGATTTGGAAACTAAACCCAACATTCTGCTGCCTGCAAGAAACACACCTGAACAGTCAGAGCAAACACAGACTCAAAGTCAAAGGATGGAAAACAATCCTGCAAGCAAACAACTCCCTCAAAAAAGCTGATGTGGCAATACTAGTCTCCGACAACATAGATTTCAGTTTGAAAAAGATTTAGAAGGGACAGCGAAGGTCACTTCCTATTGATCAAGGGGTATGTGCAACAGCAAGAAATCACACTCTTAAACGTATATGCACCTAATGAGAGACAGGCTAAATACTTAAAACAACTCCTAACAGACTTTAAGGAGGACATCGCTAACAGCACAATAGTAGGCAGAGACTACAACACTGCCTTATCACCTCTGTATATATCGACAAGAACAAAACTCAGCAAGGAAATGCAAACTCTAAAGGAAGAAATAGAAGAGAGAGGCCTAATAGACCTATACAGGCTTTACACTCCAAAAAGAAAGAATACACATTCTTTTCCAGTGCACACAGAACATTTTCCAAAATAGACCATGTACTGGGCCACAAAACATACCTCAATAAAATCAGAAAAATTGAAATTGTATACTATCTTCTCAGACCACGATGCGCTGAAGATAGAAGCTAATCACACACAGACGCAAAGAATCAAAACAAACTCCTGGATATTAAACAGATCCGTGTTGAACAATGAATGGGTCAGGAAGGAAATCAAGGAAGAAACCAAGAAATACCTAGAAACAAATGAGAATGAAGACATGAGCTACCAAAACCTATGAAACGCAGCTAAAGCTGTGTTAAGGGGGAAATTTATACCTCTTAAGCATTCTTTAGGAAGGAAGAAAGGGCCTACATAGATAGCGTGACTTCACAGCCTTAGAAAAGGACCAGAAAAAGGAACCCAAACCAGACCGAAGGAAAGAAATAATAAAAATTAAAGCAGAAATCAACGACATGGAAACCCAGAAAACAATCCGAAAAGTCAATGAAAGCAAGAGCTGATTCTTTGAGAAAATAAACAGGATTGATAAACCACTAGCAAGACTCACAAAGAAAGAGATATCAATAAACCTAATAAACCAAATCAGGATTGAAAAGGGAAACATCACAACAGAAACCAACAAAATTCAAAAGATCGTTAGAGACTACTTTGAAAGTCTGTATGCCACAAAATAAGAGAACCTAAAATAAATGGATGAATTCCTTGATTCCTACAATCTCCCAAGACTGAACCAAGAAGACTTGGAATACCTGAATAGACCTATTAATATCAAGGAAATTGAAACTGTAATCAAAAATCTCCCCAAAAACAAAAGCCCAGGTCCAGATGGATTCACTGGCAACTTCTTCCAAACATTTAAAGAAAACCGGTTGCCAGTTCTCCTCAAGCTTTTCCAGAAAATTGAAAAAACAGCAACTCTGCCAAACAGTTTCTATGAAGCACACATCTCCCTAATACCAAAATCAAACAAAGACACCACTAACAAAGAAAATTAAGACCAATATCCCTGATGAACACCAATGTGAAGATCCTCAATAAAATATTAGAAAATAGTATCCAACAACTCATCAAAAAGATCATAGACCATGACCAAGTGGGATTCATCCCAGGGATGCAAGGATGGTTTAACATTTGGAAATCAATCAACATAATCCATCATATCAACAAAAGTAAAGATAAAAACCATAGGATCATATCAATAGATGCAGAGAAAGCATTTGACAAGATCCAACATCCGTTCATGATGAAAACCCTCACCAGAATGGGTTTTGGAAGAACTTTCCTCAAGACAGTCAAAGCTATCTACCACAAGCCTACAGCAAGCATTATCCTCAATGGGGAAAAACAAGGGCCTTTCCTCTAAAATCAGTCACAAGACAAGGATGCCCACTCTCACCACTTCTCTTCAATATAGTACTGGAAGTACTTGGAATAGCTGTTAGACAAAAAAAAAGAGATTAAGGGCATCCAGATAGGAAAGGAAGAAATCAAACTCTCACTATTCGCAGACGCTATGATACTATATCTAGAGAAGCTTAAAGCCTCTACTAAGAAACTCTTAGAAACATTAGACTTATACAGTAAAGTTGCAGGCTATAAAATCAATACCCCAAAATCCATGGCCTTCCTATATGCAAACTATGAGACAGAGGAAAGGGACATGAAAAAAGCAATCCCATTCACAATCATGCCCCAGAAAATCAAGTACCTCGGAATCAGCTTAACCAAGAAAGTAAAAGACCTCTACAAAGAAAACTATAAAATGTTACTCCATGAAATAAAAGAGGACATGAGGAAATGGAAACATATACCCTGCTCATGGATAGAAATAATCAAAATTGTCAAAATGGCAATACTCCCAAAGCATTATACAGATTTGATGCGATCCCTATAAGGGTACCCATTACATTCTTTAAAAAAATGGATCAAGCAATCCTAAAATTCATATGGAACAATAAATGCCCACGGATAGCTAAAACAATTCTTGGGAAAAAGACGATGGGAGGCATCACCCTCCACAACCTTAAACTTTACTACCAAGTGGTAACAATTAAAACAGCATGGTACTGGAACAAAGGCAGAGCCACTGACCAATTAAACAGGGTGGAATATCCCTACACACAACCCCAAATGTATGATGTAAATTTAAATGTAAATTTAAAGTATTGATGATTTTAACTACATGTGCAATATAGGCACAAAATTGATAATAGACAAAACAGAAGAAAGAAAAACCAATGGGCTTTGATAATAGAAAAGTAAGCTTAGCAGAGGGGAAATATGGGAAAGAAGGAGATGAGTTGAGGAAGAATTTACAAATATTGAAAGGAAAAGTTTAAGAACAGCAGTAGAGAAGATGAATGGAATAGTTTCATTAGTTCCAATAGTTTCAGGGTTTGTTACATCTCGTATATGGGGATAGAGCAAAACAATCAGTAGAGATCACAGACAAAAGCCATTATTAGACATTACACTGACAATTGTCACTCTTTGTCACTGCCATCCCATGGCTCATCAATTTGCTCAAGCGGGAACCAGTAATGTCTCCATTGTGAGACTTTTGTTACTGTTTTTGGTGTATCGAATATGCCACAGGTAGCTTGCCAGGTTCTGCCGTGCGGGCAAGATACTGTCAGTAGCTAACTTCTATAATTTATTTTGCATTTTAAAGATGAGTTAACAATAAAAACTTGTTTTCCTTAGCTTTACATGCTTTTTTAATTTCTCTTTTTTAAGAATGGCAAGAATTTTTACCTTTCGTTTAGGTCAAATTATGCACGCACAAAATCTACTTTTACAACAAACAGTTGAACATTTTAATTTCTAACCTTTTCTGTTCTCTCTTCTCCCATATCCTAGTCTCACAACAAGTCTCACAATGGAGATGTTACTGATGCCCGCCGGAGCAAATGAATGAGCAATGGGATGACAGTGACAGTGACAGTTTTGTTTCTTCAGTGCTATTTGTTTTCTTTTTGAGTCACACGGGGCAATGCACAGGGCTTACTCCTGGCTTTGCGGTCAGGAATTACTCCTGGCAATACTCGGGAGACCTTATGGGATGCTGGGAATCGAACTCAGGTCGGCTGCGTGCAAGGCAAATGGGCTACCCGCAGTCAGTATCGCTCCAACCCCCTCTCCAATGCTATTAAAGTAACCTAAGACGTTTCTTTCATGTCTTCCAAAAGATTTTATCTAAGTGATAAAATATAGCTCCAGAAAGTAACCTCCACAAACAAGGAGGTGCTAGTATCTTCCCAGATATTACCGATGGGTTACAGAGATAATCGTGCCATTTGCAGATGGAGACAGTTTTACTTTCTTCCTTTCTAATTCAGGTGTCTCAGATTTCCTTCACTTGCTTTGCTACACTGGGTATGACTTGCAGTCGTTTCTTTTTTCTTTCTATCTTTCTTCCTTTCTTTTTTCTTCCTTCCTTTCTTTCTTTATTTTTTTCTTTCTTTCTTTCTCTCACTCTTTCTTTCTTCCTTCCTTCCTTCCTTTCTCTTCCTTCCTTCCTTTCTTTCTTTCTTTCTTTCTCTCTTTCTTTCTTTCGTTCTTTCTTTTTTCTGTGTGTGTATATGAAGCAAAACAGTTTGTATTGAAAAAATTTACTTAGAAAGTTGTAAGAGGAGAGAAAGAATAGAATGCATTATTAAGAAAGTACACTTCTCCGGAGTGGAAAAAAAGTCTCCTTGTAATTTCTTAATTAAGAGAATTTAGAGTGACTACTCTCTTCATTTCTATTTTAGAGAGAATTCTTCCAGTATTTCACCATTAAATATGAAAATAGTCTTAGGTGTTTTTTAATATTCTTATCAGGTTGAAAAATTTTCATAACTCTTCTAAATTTTTAGTTATTATCAACATCCAGAGACTATAAAACCAAGCTCCCAGAAGAACCTGGCAAGCTACCAAGTTTCCTGAAGAACGAGCCTCCAATGCAGCACCGTTGGGAAGGACGAGTAAAGAGAGGCTTCTAAAATCTCAGAGCTGGGACGAATGGAGACGTTACTGAGACCGCTTGAGAAATTCAACAATCAACGGGATAATGATGATGATGATGATGATGATTGAAATAAATGATGATCAGAAATAAATGATGAATTTTACCTTTTTTTCTGATTTAATTGAAAGAATTGTGAGGATTTATTACTTTATTATGTTATGTGTATTAATGAATTTTTTCGTAGTGTTCCAGCCTTACATTACTAAAATCATTCTTATTTAAGCTGCCATAGTGTGTGTGTATGGCTGTGTCTGTGTGTGTATGTGTTAGAGGTGATGGATAGAACAGACTGATCACTACTGTTTGTATTAATGTTTATAAGGGATAATTGTCTATCACTTGTATCACTTGTCATCCCGTTGATCTTAGATTAATCTTAAATTTGCTCAATTTTATCTATATTTTACTTTTTTATACTATAAGTTTTTCACACTGGGGTAATAATAATGTCATACAATGAGAAGAGAACAGTGCATTTTCTTCATTGTTCTGAAAAATGGGCAATGAGACAACATTATTTTTCTTTAAATGCTTTGTAGAATTCTGTAGTAAAGCCATCTATGTTAAGACATTTCTTTCAACTGTTTAAATATTAATTGAGTTCTTTATAGTTTCATGCTTATTCTCATTATTTCATCTAGGGAAAGTTTTAATAGTCAAGAATTGGTAGCTTGTCTCTTGTCAAATGTACACAGACCCATTCACACTATTCCTTAGTATTCAATATTTTAATAGCCATAAGGTTTTTGGTTATAACCACTCTCTTACTTCTCATGTTGATACTTAATGCCTTTTTCTCCTTGCTTCCTTGCCAGTCATGCTAAAGGTTTATCAATTTAATGAGATTTTCTTCACATTTTGTTTTGTTTTTGTCTGTTGTTATCATCTAAATTGGTGAAATTTTCAAAGAACCAGTTATTTGTTTAACTGACTTTCTCTATTGTTTATTTCTATTTCACTGATTTCTGCTAGGACTTGATTTCCTTCTCTCTACTTTTTTGGGTTTGTATTGATCTTCTTTTACTTGTGTGTGGAAAAGAAAGCTTTGATTATCAAATTAGACCTATTGGAGGTCTAGGATATCGCTCAAAGGATAAAAACATCCTTGGGATGTGTCAGATCCTGAGTTCTATCTTTGGTCACCACCAGCTGCAGTTCGGATGGTCCCCAGTGCTTCTGGTCCTGAGTAGTGCTGGGCCATGAAAGCTGAACCATCAGACCCACCCCTAACTCTCAGTACTGCTGATATGGCCCTAGAAAAAAAGAACTTTATGCTTGTTTTGTGGGGATCTCTGTTCATAATTTTAATTTATTCAGGTAACATATATTAGTTTCAAGTATACATGGAAAAAAGTAATGCATGAACTATAAACTCCCAAAAGAGCCAAGGCCATTCATAGAGAAAATAAGCGAGGTATCACATTTCCTGATTTAATTTGTAGTAGAAAGCTATAGTCATCAAAACAGCACAGTATTGTAATATGGATAGAACGAGCACTAGATTAGAATTGAGAGCCCAGAGATAAATCCTCAGATCTATGTACAATTAATCTATAACAAGCCAAGGAGCTTGTTATGTCACATGGAGCAAGAAAAATTTGTTCAACAAATGGTGCTGGGAAAGCCAGATGCCACATGCAAAATAATGAAATTGATCCATATCTCACACCATACACAAAATTCAAAATGGGTTAAAGACCTCAAGTTTGACAGGATTCCATAAGACGTATTGAGAAAAATATAGGCAGAATGTTCCAGAATCTTGCCCTCAAGATGTTTTTCATGCTTGGCAAAAATAACTGTAGCACTGTAGCACTGTCGTCCCATTGTTCATCAATTTGCTCGAGCAGGCACCAGTAATGTCTCATTGTGAGATTTGTTGTTACTGTTTTTGGAATATCAAATACATCAAGGGTAGCTTTCCAGGCTCTGCCATACAGGCAGGATACTCTCAGTAGCTTGCCGAGCTCTCCAAGAGGGACAGAGGAATCAAACCCAGGTTGACCATGTGCAAGGCAAATGCCCTACCTGCTGTGCTATCGCTCCAGTCTGGCAAAAATAACAGATATAAAAATAAACAAATAGCACTACATCAAAATAAAAGGGTCTGCATGGCAAACTCATGCTAAAATAAAAAGACATAGGAGATGTGTTAGTACAGGGGCAAGGTGCTTACCTTGCACAGAGCGGAAGAGTGTCAGGGTCCTGGCCAATAGACGCTGGCAAACTGGAGTATGACTCCCCCCCAAGCCACCGAACTTACTCCCTATAAGAGAAGGACTGGCAAGAGAAACAGTGACCAAAGTACAAAGACAATCTACAGAATGGGAAAGGATATTTACGCAGTTCCCATCCGATAAAGGGTTGATATCAAAGATATACAATGCACTGGCTGAACTCAACAAGAGGAAAATTGCCAACCCAATCAAAAAATGGGGTGATGAAATGAACAGAAACTTTCCCAAAGAAGAAATCCGAATGGCTGAGAGGCATATGAGAAAATGTTCAGCATCACTAGTCATCAGGGAGATGCAGATCAAAACAACAATGAGATATCATCTCACACCACAGAGACTGGCCCACATCCCAAAACACAAAAACAACCGGTGTTGGCATGGATGTGGGGAGAAAGGGACTCTCCTTCACTGCTGGTGGGAATGCCGACTGGTTCAGCCCTTTTGGAAAACAATATGGACAATTCTCAAAAAATTAGAAATTGAGCTTCCATTTGACCCAGCAATACCACTCCTGGGAATATATCCCAGAGAGGCAAAAAGGTATAGTAGAGATGGCATCTGCATTTCTATGTTCATTGCAGCACTGTTTACAATAGCCACAATCTGGAAAAACCAGAGTGCCCAAAAACAGATGACTGGTTAAAGAAACTCTGCTACATATACACAATGGAATACTATGTAGCTGTCAGAAAACATGAAGTCATGAAATTTCATATAAATGGATCAACATAGAAAGTATCATGTTGAGCGAATGAGTCAGAAAGAAAGGGACAGACATAGAAAGATTGCACTCATATGTGGAATATAATATAACTGAGAAGTACAAGTTTGCAGTGATGCAATTTCTGGCAGATATTTCTCTGGATTTAGTTACTAAAATACAGAAACCCAAAACCGTGAGGCCGTGGGTGCGGTCATTCGACCTCATGTCTCTTCATTCTGAGCAATGGAAAACAAATTATCAAATGTTTCCTTTTCAGCAGGTCCGACTTTAGGGGGGAGAAACTCCCAACAATAATATGAGTTTTGTTGAAATATTGAATGTAATCAAAATGAAAGTAAAGTGAAATTTATCAGTTACACAGGCGGAGGGGCTAGGGGTGTTGGGGGGGCTAGGGGTGTGGGGGGCTAGGGGTGTGGGTGGGGCGATACTGTGATTCTTGGTGGTGGAATATGTGCACTGGGGAAGGGATGGGTGTTCGAGCATTGTATAACTGAGACTTAAACCTGAAAACTTTGTAACTTTCCACATGGTGACTCAATAAAAAAAAAAATTTTTTTTTAAAGGAGAGAAGGAGTGGGAAGAAGAGAAGTCGCTGCCCAGCCTCTCTGCGCACCGCAGCCACCCCACCACCGCCACCGATAAAGAACCACACAAAGCAGGGAGAGCTGGAGGTCAAGCAGCTCTCATTTTATTAGCTCCCACACAGATACTTAGACACAATTTCAGGGCGGCTTGGATATTGTGCTTGGATATGCTTATCAGCACACACTTTGTTGGGCCCTTTATAGACGTTAGCTAATGATTTATGTTTCCCGCTTCTCAAGGCTGGGTATGTTAGCTCAGACAAGTGGTGACTTTCAGGTTTCATCCAATTATCTCCTCAACCAGAGCACCCGTCTGGGTGGAGTGCTGGCACAGGGTTTAGGCCCTTGTGAATAGGGCCTGCTCCTGTTTCTAGGGGCAGGGGATAAGGCCAGAGTCTCAGGCTGGCTGCTGAGTCCCCAACAGACTAGAATTTGATCCCGGGCACCACAGGAGTGACTGCTGAGAGCAGAGCCAGGAATAAACCCTGAACACCACTGAGTGTGTCCCAATAAGAAAGACGAAGGAAGGAAAGAAGGAAGGAAGGAAGGAAGGAAGGAAGGAAGGAAGGAAGGAAGGAAGGAAGGAAGGAAGGAAGGAAGGAAGGAAGGAAGGAAGGAAGGAAGGAAGGAAGGAAGGAAGGAAGGAAGGAAGGAAGGAAGGAAAGAAGGGAAAATAAAAGAAGACAGAATCAGGGATGGTCAGGAAAGACAATACAACAGGTAGGGTAACTGAAAAAGTCACACAGCCCTAGTCCTGAGCACTGTCAGTTATCACAGACACACACACACACACACACAAGGAGAAGGTCTGCAACTGCTGCCAGGTACTTGTCCCAAAATTTTGCAGCTCCATTTGACTTCTGTTTCATTCGTTTGATCATCTTTGTGCTCTGTTTATCTGTCACAGGGCTTAGTTGTGACTCTGTGCGCAGGGATCACTGTATGCACAGAGGTGCTCTCTGAGCCCTATGCAAGTGCAGGGAATCAAAAGTGGGTTGGTAGCATGCAAGTACTCTCTCCATCCCCTCTGTTTGACTTTTTCAGTTACATGTGTATGATGACTGTGTCACCTGGCTTCTCTCCCAGGGTAAAGTTGTGGGAGATCATGGTAAAGGGATCTCTAAGGAAAAGCATGGGCTGATCTATAGAACCAGAAGCTGGTCCCCACACAGAGAAGCTGGGGCAAGCAGAGGCTGAGGGTGGGTTTCTCTTGAAAAGAGGATGATAGGAGAAAGAGCATCCCTAGACCTCCTGCTGTTCTGTCAGTATATGGAGAAGGCTGAGCCACCTTCCTCAGTTCTCTGGGGTGCACACACAGATCAGCACCCATAGCCACCTGCAAGCCCACCCAACTGAAATGTTGAGTTAAACTGTATGATGGCAAGACTGGGTCAAAGGGTTCTCAGCACTGAACAAAGCTCTTTTGTAAAAATTTTTATTATTGATGGTAATAAAAAATTTTTTAGTACCGTTACAGGCTTTCATGCTTGAGTTTCAATCATGAACTGTATGATGAGGAGACTGAGTCAAAGGGTTCTCAGCACTGATCAAAGCTCTTTTGTACAAAATTTTTATTACTAACGGTAATAAAAAATTTTTTATTACCATTACAGGCTTTCATGCTTGAGTTTCAAACATACAATGATAAGACACCCCTCCGCCACCAGTGCACATTGTCCACCACCAATGTTCCCAGTATACCCCCCATTCCATCCCTCCCCCTGCCTCTATGGCAAACAATTTTCCCTGTACTCTCTCTCTACGTTGGGGCATTGTGGTCTGCAATACAGACACTGAGAGGTTATCACGTTTGGTCCTTTATCTACTCTCAGCACACATCTCCCATCCCGAGAGATTTCTCCAATGATCATTGACCTAGTGATCTCTTCTTTATTCCAGCTGCCTTCTCCCTCAACTCACAAGACAGGCTTCCAACTATGAAGAAATATTCCTGGCCTTTGTGTCTACTTTTATTGGGTGTTTATCTCAGATTATGTTATTTTATATTCCACAAATGAGTGCCGTCGTTCTATGTCTGTCCCTCTCTCTCTGACTCATTTCACTTAGCATGATAATCTCCATGTCCATCCACTTACAAGCCAATTTTATGACTTCATCTCTCCTAACAACTGCACAGTGTTCCATTGTGTAGATGTACCAAAGTTTGTTTAACCAGTCATCTGTTCTCGGGCACTCGGGTTGTTTCCAGATTCTGGCTATTGTGGACAGTGCTACAATGAACATACACATGCAGATTTCTACTGTGCTTTTTTGCACCCTCAGGATATATTCTGAGAAGTGGTATTGTGGGGTCATATGGAAGCTCAATTTCTAGTTTTTGAAGTACTGTCCATATTGTTTTCCAGAAAAGCCACCAACAGTGAAGGAGCGTCCCTTTTTCCCCACATCCACGCCAGCACTGGATGCTTTTGTTCTTTTGAGTGTGTGCAGTCTCTGTGGTATGAGATGATCTCTCATTGTTGTTTTGATTTGCATCCCTCATGATTTGCGATCCAGAGCATTTTTATGTGACTTTTGGCCATTTGTATTTCTCTTTTGAAGCAGCTTCTATTCACTTCTTCTCCCCATTTTTTGATGGGGCTAGAAGTTTTTTTCTTGTACAATTCTACTGGTGGCTTGTATACCTGGATATTAAGCCCTTATCAGATGGGTATCAGGTAAATATTCTCTCCCATTCTGTAGACTTTCTCTGTATTTTGGTCACTGTTTCTTTTGAAGTGCAGAAGCTTCTTAGTTTGATGTAGTCCTATTTCTTTATGTTTGTTTCTACTTGCTTGGTCAGTGGTGTTTCACTCTTAAATATGCTCTAAGGTTCAATGTCATGGAGGGTTTTGCCTACATTTTCCTCCATGTGCCTTATGGATTCAGGTATAATATTGAGGTCTTTAATCCACTTGGATCTGACATTCGTGCCTGGCATTAGACAGAGGTCAGAGCTCACTTTTTTGCAGGTAGCTGTTCAATTTTCCCAGTACCACTTTGAACAAAGCTCTTAATGCAGTCACCATCTGTAAAAAACACAAAGACGTGTGTGCTCGAAGGAGGGTAAGATGATGTGTGTTGTGTGTTGTTTGCCAGGTCCTGGGGCAGTTCTCTCTCGCCCGCGCCGCTTGCGTACAGTGCTCTCAAGCCACTGTGTATGGACTCGATCGGAATGGCTCCTCCCTGTGCTCTGCTTCTGTGTCCTGCTGTGTTCTCTTCTGTCTGTCTCTCTATCTCTGTCTCTGTCACTTTAGTCTCTCCTCTGGTCTCTTCTGATCTCTCTCTGTCTCTGCTTCTGTGTCTTCCCTCTTGTTTCTGTGTCTTCTGTCTTGCCTCCATTTCTTCTCTCCACTCTGTGTCTTCTCCTTGCTTCTGTCTTACCTCTGCCCTCCTGTCTTGCCTCTGCATCTTCTCTCTGCTTCTTTGTCTCCCCTCGCTTCTGCTTACCCCTGCCGTTCTGTCTTGCCTCTGCCCTTTCTCCCCTTAGAGTCTTAGTTTATACAGCAATTACAAAGTGTGGAGACACAAAGGTGGGTTGAACATGAACAAATCAACAAAGAGGGGTGAGACCATTTCTCCAGGAGATGAACAAAATCTCATCTAAGGAGATTACTCCAGATTACTAGGAGATCCGCTCAAGGGTGGAATCTAAACAAGGGTTTGTTGCTTTCTTCCTTCTTCAGCTAGTAATCCACTTAAATAGTTATAGTAAATTTACTTCTAATATTTCTACCAATGTCATTCTGCATGAGCACAGTAGAGATATATCAGACTTAAATTTTGGTTCTTCCTGAGGACATTCACTATATATTCTAGACCACAGTCCTCACTCCAGGTTAGTCTTCCTAACCCCAGCAGGGTCCTACTCTCACTTTTGGATCATGACAGTATTTGTCTATGACCATGTTCTCAACTTATAGTTGAGTATTGTGGCGCTTTGGCCTGGCCCATTTCGATGCTAGGGTAGCTCACAGTTTGCCCTGGGTTCTTTCTGTCCCTTGTTGGGGCCCTGCTTTTGGGGCGCTAGGAACTAAGGGCAACTGAGTTGAGAAAGCAGATGCCTGGAAGTGAATATTATTGGAGTCAGTCAGCTCCCAAGTTACAAAGCAGAATATTAACTGTCTTCCTGTGTCCATACAGAAAGGACATTGCATTAAGGTAAACTAAGTTCTCTGTGGCCAGGCTAAAAGGACAAACCCCATGTTATCCTACAACTATAATTACTGCCTCAAACTCCCCTCTCTCAGAAACTCACCTGAGTGAGTCCCAGTGTGACCAGCTCCTGCACCACAATGGTAAATTCTCTTAGGTATCTAGATATGGCACAATCGCAAACAAAAAGGCAGATGTGGTACCCTAACATCCTAAGATGGAGTTTTTGATCTATCTCTCTCCCACCTTCACCAGTCACAAAACACAGGCTCTCGGTTGGGGTTCAGAACCCACATTTGCAATAAGTGCCAACTTATATATATATATATATATATAAGTGTATTTCTGGGTGGAACAAAGAGCCATGAATACAGCCAGCCCAGCCCCTCGCTCAACTTTTCCAGATGTTGAGATGTTAAGTCCCAGATAGAGACCAGCCCAACACAGTTGAGGCCCAAGTCCTCAGAGATGAGGGGACACCGTTGGCAGCTTAAACATCTTACTCCCCCTTCCTTCCAAGGCCTTTCCTTTCTTTGTCTTGCCTTCCCTTCCTTTCCATTTCCTTCCCTTCCCTTCCTTTCGGTCCCCTTCCCTTCCCTTCCTTTCAGTCCCTTTCCCTTCCTCTTCCTTCCCTTCCCTTCCCTTCCCTTCCCTTCCCTTCCCTTCCCTTCCCTTCCCTTCCCTTCCCTTCCCTTCCCTTCCCTTCCCTTCCCTCCCCTCCCCTTCCCTTCCCTTCCCTCCCCTCCCCTCCCTTCCCTCCCCTCCCCTCCCCTCCCCTCCTCTCCCCTTCCCTCCTCTCCCCTTCCCTTCCCTTCCCTTCCCTTCCCTTCCCTTCCCTTCCCTTCCCTTCCCATCTCTCTCTCTCTCTCTCTCTCTCTCTCTCTCTCTCTCTCTCTCTCTCTCTCACACACACACACACACACACACATACACACAACACGCACATACACATACTTACACACACTGCCACATCTGATCATACATCAATTTAGTCTCCTGCCAATGCAATAGGTGGCCAAAGGCTAAACTCTCGCATCTTAAGGCATCTGTACGGGAGAACAGGCCTTCCCAAAGCCGCTCTCTACCCAGGAATAAGGACCAGAATGGGACACAATCCAGACACAGATAGCTGTGAGAACCAGATGTTAGTGCTAATAAGGTCATGAAAATTGATTATATATTTAGGGAGGAGGGAAACCTACTAAGACTTTACAACTGTTGACCAGAGGGAATAAAACGAAAATAGGCCCAGAGTCCTGTCCAGGATTCTGGTTGCACTGCCTGCAAGTCATCCACGGTGCTCTAGGGGGCATCAGGGCTCCTTTGTGTCCACAACTTAAGCCTAAGGGTGACAGTAAGTAAAGCCATTGCCTGGCAGTGCACTAAGCACTTTTGTGAACTGATTTAAGCCTCAGAAAGAAAAATGCAAAAGAGAACAAAATACCTCTGCCATGTCTAGCTGACATTCTGGTTAGGGGAGACAGACTATATGTAAACAAATAAGAAAACAACAAGATTGCTGAAGACAAAGGTAATGGAAAGGGTCCAGCCAGATGAAGGTTGGTGAGACCTTGGGTAGGCTGAGATTGTAATACTGCTGTGTCCAATAGGGCTTCGTGAGTTCTGTGGTCTGACACCACTCCCCTAGCTCAGTGTCCCCGCCCCTCCACCAACACTGTCCCAGCCCCATCCTGCACCATCTGACTGAACTCAGTTCTGTAGAACAGTTGTGTTTCTGATGCCTTTGGAGCTCTGTTATTCTCTTACTATGTGTCTTTATATCCCCTCTGAGACAGATCACTCTGTGTTTGTCCCTCTCCTTCTGACTAACTTCATGCAGCATCATACATAAGCAATAGATCTTTGTTGAATGAATATATGGATCTAAAAGATGTTTGTTATTGCTTTTATTTACCTTGGAAAAAGAAATGAAATATGACCTATGGGGCCAAGGAAAATTATCATACTGGATACACCCAGAAAAAAAATACTAAAATATCAGGGTGATTGTCTCTATGTGGGGAGCTGTGAATGAAATCTCTTCTTCATTTCTATTTGTTGTTTCTGATTATTTTACTGTTTGTGTAATGAAATTCAAAGTCAAGGAATCATTTTTTTAAGCCAGTAGGTGCAAATGCCAGATTTTATTAGCCTGTTTGTACAAAATATTCAGGATATGGAAATCCATAGGCATAAATTATTTCCTTCCTCAGGGGCCCCGATATTTGCTGGAAGAAAAGGTAATTAGAATGCCTTTCAATTGTGCTGAAGGTGTCATGATTCTACAAATTCACTGAAAGTCATTGAATGGCACGCTCAGTAGGTGAGTTGTGGGTTAGCAATGAGGACTTTAAAAGAGATAGAGGGTGAGAAAGCTAGTTCAAGTGGTAGAGGCCAGACCCTGAGTTCAATCAGCACCACCAAAATAAATAAATAAAAATAATTTGAAGAAAGAGATAACAAAGTACATACCAAAAGAAGCAACAAGGGGCTGGAGTGTCACTAATAAAAGATTCAGTAGATGAACTCAAAAACTCAGTGGGTTCCCTCAACAGTAGAATGACAACAGCCAAAGACAGAATCAGTGAGCTTGAATATGAGCTGCAGAAATCATACAAGAAACAAGATATAATGGGAAAAGACCTCAAAATAGCACGTGGGCAAATAAGAGACCTAGGGAATGAATTCAAGAGGAACAACATAATATCATTGGAGGGGCAGAGAGGCAACCCCAATGCAGTTGTAATAGTTAAAGATATCATCTCTGAGAAGTTTCCAGAGCTTAATAATGCAGGGCTCCAGATCCAAGGAGCCCAAAGGGTACCAGCTAAAAGAGACCTTAATAAAAAGACTCCAGGACACACCATAATCAGAATGCCGGATACCACAGATAGAGATACAATACTGCAAGCAGCAAGGTCAAAGAAGGAAATCACATACAAAGGAGCATGCCTTGGATTTACAGCAGACCTATCAGAGTAAATCATCTGAGCCCTAAGACAATGGTTGGATATAGTGAAAAAACTCAATGAAATGAACACCTCACCAAGAATACTTTATCTGACTAAACTCTCACTCAAACTCAAAGTAATGAATGAATATATGGATCTAAAAGACTTTATGAGTTTGAGTGGATAAACAACAGCTCAAAGTAATGAGTTTGAGTGGATAAACAACAGCTCAGGATCTTCATAGATTTAAAACCAAATGTAAAAGAAGGACTAAGGGGGCTACTATAAGACAAGACAAACCCTACAAGCACAACAAACCTCTAAGAAAGATGACACAAAACCCCATGACCACAATCTCTCTCAATGTCAATGATCAAAATACACCAATTAGGAGACACAGAGTGACAAAATGGATTTAAAAACTAAACCCAACATTCTGCTGCCTACAAGAAAAACATCTGAACAGTCAGAGCAAACACAGACTCAAAGTCAAAGGATAGAAAACAATCCTACAAGCAAACGACTCCCTCAAAAAAGCTGGGATGGCCATACTAGTGTCTGAAAACACAGATTTCAGGCTGAAAAAGATTAGAAGGGACGAGAAGGCCATTTTTTAGTAACCAAGGGATATGTACATCAGGAAGAAATCATACTCCTAAACATATACATACCCATTTAGGGGTCAGCAAATACTTAAAACAACTGCTAATTGACTTCAAGGAGGACATTAGTAGCAACACAATAGTCTTGGAGACTTCAACACTGCACTATCACCTCTGGATAGATCAACTAGACTAAAACTCAGCAAGAAAGTACTCACTTTGAAGGAAGAAATGGAAGAGAGAGGGCTAGTAGGTATACACAGGGCTTTTCATCCCCCAAAAATGAATACACATTCTTTTCCAGTGCACATGGAACGTTCTCCAAAATAGACCATATGCTGGGCCACAAAATATACCTCAACAGAATCAGAAAGATAGAAATTGTTTCAACTCTCTTTTCAGAACACAATGCACTGAAGATAGAAGTTAACCACAAAGAGAAACAGAGAATCAAATCAAACACCTGGAAATTAAACAACTCAATGTTGAACAACAAGTGGGTCAGGGAGGAAATCAAGGAAGAAATCAAAAGATATCTGGATACAAATGAGAATGAAGCAACAAGCTACCAGAATTGTGGAATGCAGCTAAAGCAGTGTTGAGGGGAAAACTTATAGCTTGGTAAGCATTTCTCAGGAAGGAAGAAAGGGCCCACATAAATAAATAACCTGACTTCACAGTTCAATATCTTAGAAAAGGACCAACAAAAGTAGCCCAAACCGGAAGGAGGAAGGAAATAACAAAAGTTAGAGCAGAAATTAACAATATGGAAACCCCAAAAACAATTTGTGTGATCAAAAAAACCAAGAGCTGGTTCTTGAGAAAATAAACAAAATCGATAAACCACTAGCAAGACTCACAAGGAAAGAGAGAGAGAGAACACTAATAAACCGAATCAGAAATGAAAAAGGGGACATAAGAACAGAAACCAGAGAAATTCAAAAGATTCAATAAAAACAAACAGCAAATAAATGTAGAATTTTAAAAAGTAAAATTCAAATGAATGGGAAAATTTATTTACCCAATACCCATCAGATAAGGGGTTAATATTCAGAATATACAAGATATTAGTAGAACTGCATAAGAAATCAACAGGTAATGGGTTCAATAAAGTATAGCGTAACCAACCACTGAAATATTATTAAATAAAACGAAAAAGTGATGAAAGAAAGGCTAAGAAACCTAATCCTAAAATTTTTCACCACACAGAAAAAAAATATGTAATATAGAGGAGATGAATGTGCTGGCTAACCTTATTGTAGTAATAATTTGCTAATATATACGTATGCCAAATTGTTGTATTCCATCCCTTAAATTTATAAATAAAGCGGAACAAAATGAGAACAAGAATAAATATGCCAAAAATGAAAGGGGGGCGAGGGAGCTAGTCCAAGTAGTAGGGGCCAGGCCTAGCATGCCCTAGGCCCTGAGTTCAACCACTACCAACAAGGAAAAAAAGAAGAAAAGCAAAAACAGGAAAGGAGATCACACACCAGAGGAGAGAACACACCAGAAGCTGCAACAGAAAGAAGTCAACGTGATCCTTTCCAGGGAACACCAAGGAGGCAGGAGGTGGGCTGGGCGTGGGGAGGGGTGGGGGACAGGAAGGGTGGGGCGGACAGGGTCTACGTTAGAATACATTTTTTTTTCCAGTAGAATTATTTGGTTCCTGGAACTGCCAGGACGTAGAACTAGTTTTTGGCCAAAGGAAAAGAAAGCGTGGCTGTGCCGGTGCATGCCTGAGCACCCTCGCTGGGCTGCCTAGGCCGGTCAGGTCAGGGCTGGAGGGACGCGCCCAGAGGGGATGCGCGGGGACAGCACGCGTGGGGGCTGGGCTCAGACCCGGCCTGACCCCGCACTCAGGGGCGGGGCTGGAAACCCTGTGGCCCTGTGGGGAGGGGGTGGGGGGCAGTCACCCCGCCACAGCCTTGGAGCATCAGCAAGGCGTTCAGGTAGGGGCAGGGAGGAGCGGGACCCCGGGGTCTCTGCAGGTGGCCCGGAGGGGAGCAGGGGCGCCGACCCGCGGGCTCCGGGATGGGGGCGGCGGCGGGGCAGCCCCGCACACCCTCCTCCGTCCCCTCTAGGGTGGTCCAGGGCCGTGGGCTCCTCGCCCAGGCTGCCCCCACTCTGTCCTGGGTCCAATCAGCACCTGCCCTCTGCATCTCGCGGCTGGAGGCTGACAGTTGCTCCTTCCCGCGCGGCCCCGTGGCGCCCCCTGCTGGCCGCGCCCGCAGCGCCTTGACCTTGGGGCTCCAGGGGCCGTTTCCCTGGTCCTCTGTCTTACCGGGAATTCCCGTGTGGCACCGTGAGTCACCCTTGAAGGCAGATGCGGCCCACTCCACTCTCTCGCCTCACTCGGCCTTAAGTGTTGAACTTAAGAGAACAGGGCACGGGCTGGGGGGGACAGGGGACTGAAACAACGACATGGAGGTAGCAGGTCTTGCATTTGATCCCTGAGCACGGTGGGGTATGGCCCAAATCAAAAAAAGAAACTCTCATAGGCCTACAAAATGGATTTCCCCTTCCTACTTTGATGAGCGCCTCGGATCTCCTGCCCAGTGGAGACAGTCACTGGCCTCGGGTCTCCTTAGGGGCGGTGGACAGGCTGGTCTGGCTGAACCCTGGAATGTTGTTTCAAGGCCCCACATCCCCCCAGCTCCCTGACACTCTCAGCCCTTTACAGGACCCAAGGCCAAGGTCACCAACCTCGTAACCGCCCACATGCTGCTGGGGCCAGTGGAAGGCACATGGACGGCTCCTCTGGTGTCTGGAACACTCAGTTGTATATGCTGGGAAGTGGGGGGCAGAGTCCAAGCCAACTCTCCTCTTCTGCAGTCTGTCTCTGGGTCAGGACCATCTCCAAAGGAGGAAGCAGGAAGTGAAGCCAGAACCAAAGAGGGACAGTGCTGTTCTGAGCTCTCTAGGGAGAGCTCACGAGGCCTCCTCACCGCCCCTAAGAGAAGCGTAGGGCTACTGTTCATAAGAGCCAAAATCTAGAAACAGCCCAAGTGCCCTAGAACAGATGACTGGTTAAAGAAACTTTGGTACAACTACACAATGGAATTGTGCAGCGGTTAGGAGAGATGAAGTCATGAAATTTGCTTTTAAATGGTTAGACATGGAGAGTATCATGCTAAGTGAAATGAGTCAGAAAGAGAGGGACAGACATAGAAGGACTATACTCATTTGTGGAGTCTAGAATAATATCACATGAGGCTGACACCCAAGGACAGTAGAGACAGGGGCTAGGAGGATTGCCCCATAGCTGGAAGCCTGCTTCATGAGCAGAGGGGAGAAGGCAGATGGAATAGAGAAGGGATCACTAAGAAAATGATGGCTAGAGGAACCAGTCAGGATGGGAGATGCATGCTGAAAGTAGATAATGGAACAAACATGATGACGTCTCAGTGTCTGTGTTGCAAGCCATAATGCCCAAAAGAAGAGAGAGAGTATGGGGAATATTGTCTGCCATGGAGGCAGGAGGAGGGTGGGAAAGGGGGGCGTATACCCGGGATATTGGTGGTGGGGAATGTGCACTGGTGGAGGGATGGGTGTTTGATCATTGTGAGATTGTAACCCAAACATGAAAGCTTGTAACTATCTCACAGTGATTCAATAATTTTTTTAAAAAAATAGAAGCATAAGGCTAGAGAGGAGAGAGAGAGAGAGAGAGAGAGAGAGAGAGAGAGAGAGAGAGAGAGAGAGAATATAGCGGAAAGTTCTTGCTTGCACACAGCTGACTTTGATTATGCCCCAGCACCCATATGGCCCTTCCAGCACTGGTAGGTGTGACCCATTAGCTCAGCAGGAGAAAACCTGAGCATTGCCAGAAATCCCTAGAAAGAAGAGATAGAGGGTGATAGGGAGGGGAGGGAGGAAGGGAGGAAGGGAGGGAGGGAGGAAGGAAGGAAGGAAGGGAGGGAGGGAGGGAGGGAGGGAGGGAGGAAGGAAGGAAGGAAGGAAGGAAGGAAGGAAGGAAGGAAGGAAGGAAGGAAGGAAGGAAGGAAGGAAGGAAGGAAGGAAGGGAGGGAGGGAGGGGGGAGGGAGGGAGGGAGGGAGAGGGAGGGAGGGAGGGAGGGAGGGAGGAAGGAAGGAAGGAAGGAAGGAAGGAAGGAAGGAAGGAAGGAAGGAAGGAAGGAAGGAAGGAAGGAAGGGAGGGAGGGAGGGAGGGAGGAGGGAGGGAGGGAGGGAGAGGGAGGGAGGGAGGGAGGGAGGGAGGGAGGGAGGGAGGGAGGAAGGAAGGAAGGAAGGAAGGAAGGAAGGAAGGAAGGAAGGAAGGAAGGAAGGAAGGAAGGAAGGAAGGGAGGGAGGGAGGGAGGAAGGGAGGGGGAGGGAGGGAGGGGAAATAAGAGAGAAAGAGAGAAAGAAAGAAAGAAAGAAAGAAAGAAAGAAAGAAAGAAAGAAAGAAAGAAAGAAAGAAAGAAAGAAAGAAAGAAAGAAAGAAAGAAAGAAAGAGAGAGAGAGAGAAAGAGAGAGAAAGAAAGAAGAAAGAAAGAAAGAAAGAAAGAAAGAAAGAAAGAAAGAAAGAAAGAAAGAAAGAAAGAAAGAAAGAAAGAAAGAAGAAAGAAAGGAAGGAAGGAAGGAAATAAGAAAAGGAATGAGAAAGAAAGGAGGGAGTGAGCGAGGGAAGGAGTCGGGGAGGGAGGGAGAGAGCAATGAAGGGAGAGAGGAAGGGAGAGGGAAAAGACAGGGAGGACCTTTTTATTTATTTTTTATTTGGAATTATTATTATTTTGCTTTTGAGGTCACACCTAGCAATGTTCAGGGGTTACTCTTGGCTCTGCACTCAGGAATTACACCTGGCGGTGCTCAGGAGACCATATGGGATGCTGGGAATCGAACTTGGGTGGGCCACGTGCAAGGCAAACGCCCTACCTGCTATGCTATCACTCCAGCCCCAAGGAGGACCTTTTTATAATAATTAGGAACCTTGTTTCTCATACTACAGAATAAGATCTATGAGAACTTGTGTAATGAACTTCAATGAAATATTTAGTATTTTGGGGATGGAACAATTATACATCTGATAGGGTACTTGCCTTGCATGTAATCAACTCATGTTCAATTCCCAGCACCACATATTAGCCCCCTGAGCCCACCAGGAGTCATCTCTGAGCACCTCCTGGCATGGTCCAGAAAATAGAAGGACAGCAGTGGGGGGCAGAGTGATAGTACCGCAGGGAGGATATTTGTCTGGCACACACCTGACCAAAGTTCAATCCCCAGCACCCTATATTGTCCCCTGAGTCCTTTCAGGAGTGGTCGCTGAGCACAGAGCCAAGAGTAAACCCTAAACGCTGCCTAGTATGACTCTAAGCCCCCCACTCCCCTAGCCCCCAGAGAAAGGTTTGGCTCCAGATAACCCCAAAGGTCAGCATGTTCTATTCATGTGAATACACACCCACTGTACCCAGGAGGACCCCAGGGCCTGAGAGGATTCCTCTGACCCCAGACAGGGCCCCCTCCTGCAGGTGGGGACTGCTGAGAGAGCCAGGGTGGTCGAGGACCTTTTAATGGTCACCCCCCACTCCACCCTCCTCTCACGTCACCAAGACCCAGGGGTGACGCCTGCCCTTCCCATCCCTCAGGGGTTCCCTCGGGAACCATGTCCTCCTTGTTCAAGCGGGACGCCACGAGCCTGGTCAGGGAGCTGGGCAGGCAGGGTGAGCTGGTGCCCGTGGACAGCCTGACCAGCGCCCCTCGCCTGCGCCCCTTCTGCCTGGTGAGGAAGAAGCACAGATGCCACCCCTGGCCTTGGGACACCCCGGTCATCCCCACAGAGTACTCGCTCATGGACGTGCTGGAACCAGGCTCCCCGGATCCAGGTACCTCTGGAGGGACTGTGGGTGGCGGAGGGTGGGGCGGGGGGAACGCAGCTACCAGGGGCAGCTGGGGGAGATGACGCCTGTGGCCGAGCCAGCAGACGCCCACTGGGCAGGCATGCAGAAGCGCGTGGCCTGCCTGTGCCTGGCCTAGAGCAGACCCTGGACACCCTCTCCCGCAATGGGGGGTGGCGGGGTGCCAGTGTCCTCCCCTGCTCCTGAGCTGCCTGGCAGCAGTGACAATGGTCATTTCATAGGGCAGCAGTGGCTGACACGGTTGGGGGCCAGCTGCATGCAAGGGCCCTGCAGCCTGTTTCTGCTTCTATCTGAGGAGTAGGAAGAGGAGGAGGAGGAGGAGGAGGAGGAGAAGGGAGGAGGACGAGGGGGGGAAGGAAGAGGAGGAGGAGGAGGAGGAGGAGGAGGGGGGCAGAGGAGGAGGGGGGAGGAGGAGGAGGAGGAGGAAGAGGAGGAGAAGGGAGGAGGAGGAGGAGGGGGAAGGAGGAGGAGGGGGGGAGGAGGAGGAGGAAGAGGAGGAGAGGAGGAGGAGGGGGGCAGAGGAGGAGGAGGGAGGCGGAGGAGTTGGGGCAGAGGAGGAGGAGGAGGAAGAGGAGGAGAGGAGGAGGAGGGGGGCAGAGGAGGAGGGGAGGAGGAGGGGGGCGGAGGAGGAAGGGGCGGAGGAGGAGGAGGAGGGAGGGAGCAGAGGAGGAGGGGGGCGGAGGAAAAGGTGGGGCGGAGGAGGAGGGGGGTGGAGGAGGAGGAGGAGGAGGTCCCGTCTCTCTTCTGTACCTTTGTTCCCTTCCACAAATGGGGAAACGAGGGCTGGAGAGACAGAATAGCAGGGAAGGGTGGTCCTTGCATGCTGGTGACATTTGTTCAATTCCCAACTTTGCGTAGAGTTCCGCAAGCACTGTCAGGAGTGAATCCCAAGCACTACCAGGTGTGGCCCCCCTTTCCCACCAAAATAAAAGCCAAGAGGAAAAAAAAAAGCCAAACACGTAGATAGAGAAGCCAACCCAAGATGGCCTGGTAGGCCCCAGGTTCCCCTTCTAACCTCTCTCCCCGCAGAGGTAAGCCAGAGTCAGCCTATCCATGTCCAAAAGATGGCGACAGGAGCAGGGACAGGGGCCCCAGGCGCAGGCTCTGGGCCACAGGGACAGGCAAGCAGCAAGGGGACCTGCGGTGCCAAGCTGGCTGTGAAGACTCTCAGTGTTTCCCCCAACACCTGGGAGACACTGGTGGAGCAGAGGTGAGTGGGGTCGGGGAGGGCCTTCTCTGCTGAGCTATACCTGGGTCCTGCCAGCCTGAGGAGGAAGGGCAGGAAGGGGGAGGCAGGAGAGAAAAGCCCGAGTGAGGAGTGGGGAGCCGGGAGCCTGCCCTTCCCAGCGGAAGCAGTACCTAGGGAAGAAAGCGTGGGCAGGTCAGAGTGACTGCAGTGAGGAGGGACACAGGTGCCGTGGGTGGAGGAGGGGACCTTGGGAATGGCAAGGAGCAGCTTCTTGGTGTTGCTCAGAATTGTCAGGAAGGAGATGAGCTCAATGTCAGAAATTGGGGCTGGAGCGATAGCACAGCGGGTAGGGCATTTGCTTTGCACGCGCTGACCCGGGGTCGATTCCAGCATCCTGTATGGTCCCACAAGTACCACCAAGAGTAATTCCTGAGTGCAGAGCCAGGAGTAACCCCTTTGCCTCGCCAGATGTGACCCCCCCCCAAAAAAAAAAACCAGAAATCAAGAGTTGGATGGTGTGGGTGATTTTTTAATGTGGATGGATGGATGGACGGATGGATGGGTGGATGGATGGATGGATGGATGGATGGATGGATGGATGGATGGATGGATGGATGGATGGATGGATGGATGGATGGATGGATGAATGGATGGATGGATGGATGGATGGGTGGGTGGATGCATGCATGCATGCATGCATGCATTTAAGAGTAAGGGAGGTAGAAGATAGGTAATAAAATATAATAGATTGGCGCTAGGTAAGGCTAGCAGGCAAGGTGTTTGCTTGTGTGCAGCCAACTAGGATTGGACTCCTGACAAGTCCCCCAAGCCCTACCAGAAGTAATCCAAGAGCACAGATCCAGGAGTAAATCATGATCATAGAAAGGTTAAAGAAGAGAGATCAAAACTCGAAATGAGACAGAGGACAAGTCTTTGATAGAGACAAATACAGACAGATGCAGAAGAGAAGATAGAAGACAGACTAGAACAGAGGAAGAGAGGCCAGGGAGAGAGAACAAGGGTTCAAGTCCTTGCCTTGCATGTGATCGACCCTGGCACCATGCTCGCTCCTCTGTAGTAAGCCCTGAGTGTTGTCAAGTGTGCTCCCAAAACAAAACAAAAAATTAAAGAAAAGATGATGGCAGATCAATGCTAGATTGTGGATTATAGATAGGTGATAGGGGATTGAAAGAAGACAGACCAAAGACAGATGGATTGTGGGGCTGGAGCAATAGCACAGCCGATAGGGTGTTTGCCTTGCACGTGGCTGACCTGGGTTCGATTCCCAGCATCCCATATGGTCCCCTGAGCACCGCCAGGGGTGATTCCTGAGCGCAGAGCCAGGAGTAACCCTTGTGCATTGCCAGGTATGACCCAAAAAGCAAAAAAAATAATAATAATACAAATGGATTGATAGATCAATAAATGACAAGTTAGGTAAGAGAAGATGAACAATGATAGATTATAGATAAGCGATCGAAAGACCATAAATCATGAAAGACAGATGGAGGAGAAAGTGTGAGGTTTTGATGTGAAATCTGAAGAGTCTCCACCTTTCTCTCATTCTGCTCCGTTTGCAGAAAGCCAGCGGCCTCTGCCCTGGTTATGTTTGATTTCCCCCACCTGGACTGGCCTTAAGTGGGCGGGCCCTAAACACAGTCTTCCCCCCCACCCCAGGCCCTCTCCCTACCTTCACCCCTGCACTCACCAGCCCCTAGCCTAGCCCGGGGGTGGGGAGGGAGTGCTGGGAGAGCCCTTCCATCTCTGCTTCTTCTCCTCTCTCCCCGGACCCCCTGCTTGCAGGAAGGTGAGGGTGCCGCGGCCCCCGTTCCTGCAGAACCAGGAGAAGGAGAGCCTGTACGTAGTGACAGAGGCGGTGGAGACCGTGCAGGACAGCCCGATGCAGAGCAAGATGGAGGGTTCGGGGCAGTCGGCCCTCAAGGTGCAGACTCCATGCGCCCCGCCCTCGCGGCCCTCTCCCCTACCGAGTTGCTGTCCCGCTGGGGATCACCCTGGCTGTCTAAGGGGACAGTGTGGGGCGCGCATGTGCCGGGGGGTCTTGACTCCATGTGTCAGAATCCTTGGGAGTGATGCGTTTGGGGCTTTGGTGGTTGGGTTTGTGTTTGTTTGGCCGGAAGGGGGGTCTCCCACATATCATCCAGGTGTGTGTCCCATGAGAAGGTCTAAGACTGGGGCTGGGGGCCACCAAGGGGCTGTGTGGTGCTGGGGACCAGACTCCTACTGTCTCCCAGCCCCTGGACAAATCTGTCTGTTTTTAAAATCCTGTCATCCAGGGCCTGGGAGAGAGCTCAGGTGTTAGAGCACGACCTTCACTTGCACAAGGCTCTGAGTTTGACCTCTGGCACCTTAGCATCACTGAGCACGGCTGGAAGTGGCTCTTGTCAGCCCAGAGCACCGCTGGCTTGTGTACCTTGCCAAGTCTCCCCAGGAGTGGCTCTTTAAAAAAAATTTAAATAAATAAAAAAACACTGATATACAGACACTTGCCTCCCCACTCCCTGCCCACCATCCAGCCATCTTTCAGTTGTTCTGGATTATTTTTATGGTTTTTGGGCCACACCCAGCTGTACTCAGAGTTTACTCCTGGTTCTGTGCTCAGAGATAACCCCTGCTGGGCTCGGGGGACCATATATATGGGGTTCCCAGGGATCAAACACAGGTTGGGTGCAAGGCAAGCACCCTACCCGCTGTATCAAGGCTTCAGTCCCTCAATTCTGAGAGAAAACACCGTCCTGGCTATTTTTCTAACTCTCCCAAGTGATTCTTGGGGGCTGCCAGTATGGTGGGGGTCCCCGTGCAGGAGGACTCCTATCAGCCTCGGCTGTGGGTTGCCAGCTCGGAACTCCAGCTCTGCCAGGCTGGCCGTGTACCTGAGGCAAGTCACGTGGCCCTGGATCTGAGCCACATCCTCCATGAGCGACAAGTAAACTGGAGACTGTCATGTGAATAGTCATTCAGTCGGAGGCGCTGAGGCAAGGAACACGAGAGAAATTACTTTCCACGGAGGGCCTGGATTCGCTCAGATCCTGTGAAAGAGGTAGAGCGTCCTGAGATCTCCTTTTATGACCATCCCACTGTACACACCTCTACAGGGCTCAATTCTCTATCGATGTCATCAATAAAGGAGTTACAGGAAGAACATGCAAAGCCGAGAGCTTTTCGGGGGTTATACGTACCTGGGATCTGCATGCTAAAAACGGGCTAAGTAAGCACCTGGGATCTGTGAGAAGAAGAAGAAGAAGACTGACTCGCAATACTGAAATTTGTTATTTACTGAAGGCAGTTTAACGAAAGAGATGTTCGGCCTCATCCAAGCCAGTCTGGACACACGAGTAACCTCCCCCATTTTCATGGGTCCCATGTTCCTGCCCATGTGTGGGACAGTCTCCACGGGGTCATCCTGATGGCCTAGGTTGGCCCCAACAGGAGCGAGAGGGTGAAGACGAGGCACAGCTGGGGAGAGAGATGCAGGGCCGCGAAAGCAGGCTCCCTCCTACCTGGCTTCAACGTCTGCTGCCCAGCGGGGCACCCCAGCATTCTGGGCCTCCCCTTGGGAGCTCAGGAAGTTGGAGCACCCCCACCCCCGCCACCACCACCACCACCCCCACCCCCACCACCAGAAGCAGCGTCAGGGCCTGGCATTCTGCCTGTTGCAGCCAGTCCCCGCCCTGAGAGAAAAGGTGGGACATAGGTGCAGGATTAGCTCTGCACCCCTTCCTCGTCTGCCCCTCCAGGAGGCCTGGCAGGTTGGTTCCCATGGCAGGTTTTACAGGCGCAGGACTCCTGGCATGCAGAGCATAATGCTCCCTCCCAGGGAGCACAGGGCAGGTACGGGGAGGGGCTAGAATCCAGCTTCAGGCCAACCAGCCCGACAGCAGCAGCTTGGAACATGGCAAGGGGCTGCCCGCCCCGCCGCCACAGGCCCCTTTGGCAGGAGCCTGGGGACACAGCCCAGGGGGCGGAGGAGAAGACACGGGGTCACCACGGTGGGAAGCCATGGCGAGTGAAGTACTTGCTGCCTGGACACCGCCGGGCACTTGGGAGCCTGGCTTCTGTTGGAGGGTGAGGCGCAGTTGTCCGTGTTCCTGAGACTTGACCTTCCTGAGACTGTCTGTGCGAAGTAACAGGAAGTCCGTGAGCCCTGCGAGGTGTGCGTGATGGGAAAACCAGCGCAGGGGTTCTGCAGGGAGAAGTGAGTCCAGGCAGGTTGCTAGGGCCTGCCCCGGCAGACAGACATCCCGGCCAGGGCCCTCGCTCTGTCCATTTTTGTCCCTCAGACATTCATGCTCATTTCTAGCTTCCACCTCATAGTCCAGTGTTGTGTGTGTGTGTGTGTGTGTGTGTGTGTGTGTGTGTGTGTGTGTGTGTGTGTGTGTGCATGGTTCACCCCACCTCGGGTCTAGCTTCCAGACTCACTGTGCTGGGAATCTGCAGTCAGACGCCCCGCCAGCTGCTCCCCTCCCCTCTCCCGCCGGAAGCCACTACTGTCTTCTTGTCGTACGAGTGTGTTTGGGCCTAGTTGTTGTTCCTTCTTCTATTTGGTGGCTGTGCCCTCCACCTGAGCCTGACATCACCATGTTTGACTTGATTGGCTAAGCGTGCCGCCGTCCAGTGGCAGTGTTGTCTTGGTCAGAGGCCTCAGGGTCTCTGCCCATCTTGTGGCTGGGCAGGGCTCCCGTGAGTGTAGCCTCTGTTGTGCATCATCTGTCTGTGGGTGCCGGGGTTGTTCCCGACCTTGTCCCTGAGTCCTGCTGTGAGGAGTAGGGGGTAGATGGTATCCTCCAACTCAGCACTTTCATATTCTCTGGGGAACACTCAGAAGTGGTGAAGGTGGGCCACATGCTGTCCTTAAAATTTGGGGGGTAGAGAGGGGAGGTCTAGGCCACCCAGGCAGTGCTGAGGGCTATTCCTGGCTGTCTGGTGATGCTCAGGGTTCCATACGTGGGGTTGTGGGCATTCAGTCAGGGTGGGCCGTATGCAAGGCAAATACCTTAACCCCTGTACTGTCTCTGGCCCTCTAGAGTTGTCGTCGCCATTGTCATCATTGTTGTCTTCTTCTCCTCCTCCTCCCCCTCCTTCTCCTCCTCCTCCCCTCCTCCTCAATGAGAGACGTTACTGATGCCCCCTCAAACAAATCGGTGAGCAATGGGATGACAGTGACAGTGACAGCATACAAGAATTTTTTGCACGAAGGAGACAGTGGTTAGATCCTGTTTGGAATTTTGGAACAACAGCGATATCGGTCAGGCAAAACCTTCAATTGAATATGATATGGTCAATTTCATTGTGGAACTGTCCACCGGGAGACTCCCATGTCCAGCGTTTAGATTCGGCCTTCTGTAACTGTGAGTTACCATGGATGGTCTTGGTCAACATGATGAACTCAGACAGTCTCTCACCGTGATCGTTCCATTCTAGGCCATGGTCCCAATGTGGAGTTCTTCGGGCAACCTTCTCGGACCTATCTTGGCATTAACATCACCAACAATGATCTTGTAGAAGGTGTGGTCTTCTTTATAGGAACTCTCCAGATCCATGTAGAACATCTCAATTTCTTCTTCTTCTTCGTAGTTGGATGTTGGTGTGTAGAAGACAAAGATAGAAACTGCTGACAGTGAGCCACATCTATTCAAGTGTAATTGTCCAATTCAATCATTCAATTGAATTTGACCGATTCGTAATTGATCTATTCAATCATTCGAATGACTCAATGCTCATGGCCAAGTTTGTGTTGACAAGGACACCAACGCCACTGACACCTCTTGTTGTCTCATGTTCCGAGGAATAATTCTTCTCCAGCATGATGTGATCAATGTCTTCTCATTTAGGTCAGACCAATGACATCGTACTTGATCTTTTGTGCTTACACCATCAGGCCCTTGATGGATGCTTCCGATGCCAGTATACGTGCATTGAAAGTACAGTCATTTTAGTCTTTCTTCATTTTGGCAGTCTAGTTCATCCCTGACATTTTTTCAGCCTCTCCTTGCTCATCTTTCTTAACGCTGACGTATTGGGGGTTCTTTCGGTGTTAGGTAAATGAGGCCCATTGTTGTTACTGTTTTTGGCATATCGAATATGCCACGGGTAGCTTGCCAGGCTCTGCCGTGCGGGCGGGGTACTCTCAGTATCTTCCCAGGCTCTCCGAGGGGGATGGAGGCTTTTAGGCCGGCATCCAATTGCCCTTAGAGGTGTTACCATGGTTCACACCATATTTGAACCCTATCAAATATGGTGCAGAAATTATGGAAAATGGGTATTAAGTGTTTTATGGTGTGTCGCAACGCTTTGTGGTCACACAGTCCAGAGAGCAGCCTGGAGCATGGTGGTGGCTAGGTAGTGGAGGTATTGCTATTATCGGTGTGGGTTTGAGTCTTGTCCATCTGGAGCAGTGCCCAGGGCTTGCACCCGGGGTGCTGGAACACATGCAGCGCTTGGTGCTTCACTGTGGAGCCCCACACACTGTCCATTTAATGCTCCTTCTCTTCTGGTAATATCCCATCTGACTGGTGCTGACGCCCTCCCCCCCGCCCCCCTGCTTCTTGTAGGTTTGCGTCCCTGTGCAGGACCATTTTAGAGCCAGCATGTCTCCCTGGACAGAAATGCTTTCGACTGGGGCTGGAGCGATAGCACAGCTTGCTTTGCACGCGGTGGACCGGGGTTTGATTCCAAGCATCCAATATGGTCCCCCAAGCACCTCCAGGAGTAATTCCTGAGTGCATGGGTCAGGAGTAATGCTTCTGCAATGCCGGGTGTGACCCAAAAAGAAAAAAAAAATGCTCTTGACTTATTTTCCCAGCCACTGCTGTGTGTGCAGTCAGCTGGGAAAGATGCTGGCCTTGCTGTGCCTGGGAACCCCGCCCCTCCCCTCCAGCCCCTGCTCCCCAACTGACCCCCGCAGACTTCCCCTGCTGTCAGCCTCCCAGGACCACTTCCTGCAGGCTCATGACCGGTCCTCCCTGCCGACCACCCAGGTGCCCACGGAGAAGGCAGAGGTCGTCCCGGAGGGCAGCGTCATGGCCTACAGAGTGCTGCGGCTGGTGATCAAGGAGGATCGCTGGGGTGAGTGGGCGCTGGAGGGGCGGGGTCAGGACAGCCGGGGGGGCAGGGGCCACTTCTCCCGGTGGCTGAGGCCCCCAGAAATCAGCCTGCACCCGATGTGCAGTTCCTCTAGGACTGCTGGGCCGCCAGGGAGGGCTCCTGCCCCAGCCTGCTCCCCCATCTGCCCTGCGTGGAGTGCATTTGGGCAGATGTGGGCGTGGCCTGCACCCAGCCCAGGGGCCCTGCAGGCCTGGGCTGAAATGAACTCTGGACGGCCAGCCCTGACCCTCCAAGCGGCAGGGCAGGCCTTGGTAGGGGGGTGGGAGCAGAAAGAAGGGACTGAGACACTCCACATCCTCCTGGAAGGTGCAGGAACTAAAGGCGCCGGGGCATTAAGGGGTGAGCATGGCGGCTGTACCGTTTGTCACCCAGAGGGCCCTGCACAGTCACCTTAGGGTGCATTTCCCAGGACGCCCGGCTGTCAGGGACCCAGCACTCTCAGCTGTGGGGGGTCCTAGCACGTTCAGCTGTCGCGGCCGCAGTACCCTCGGCTATCAGAGCCCAGCACGCTCGGCTGTCGGGGCCCCAGCTCACTTGGCCCTCAGGGACCCCCGCTGCACCCTCTCCAGCCCAGGAGGGCTGGGAAAGAGCAATAGAGGCTCCCCCCTGAGCTTGGCCCCTCCTCCCTGTGCCCCCCACAGCTGTTCTGCACCTTCCCAAAGGCAAATTCTGCGGAGACACTTGGAGAGGTGAGCCCTGCCGCCCAGCCCCCAGCCTCGGAGGAAAGCCCCTTCCCACAAAGCCCATAGTTAGATTCTTTTTTTTTTTTTTTGCTTTTTGGGTCACACCTGGCGATGCACAGGGGTCACTCCTGGCTCTGCACTCAGGAACTCAGGAATTACCCCTGGTGGTGCTCAGGAGACCATATGGGATGCTGGGAATCAAACCCGGGTCGGCCACATGCAAGGCTAATGCTCTACCCGCTGTGCTATTGCTCCAGCCCCCAACCATAGATTCTTGGGGTCACTTCTCTCCTCTCCCATCCCCGTCACCCCAGAGGCAGCGAGGACCGGCTGTATTCCAGGCCCCGGTCAGGGTAGGGACAGGCCAGAAGCACAGAGAGACCCTGAGTAGAAGAAGGAGTTGGGGGGGGGGGTGTTAGCCTCCTGCACCCCTTGGGGCTGTCCACCCCCCACCACACACACACACACACACACAAAAACAAAAAACCCTCCTCTAACGCTCAGGAGCCTGGTCCCCACCTCACCGGCTTAGGGGGTCCAGGATGAATTCTGGAAGGTTCTCAGAGGCAGGTTGGGCCATGAACAAGACAGGGTTAGGGAGGAAGGAGATGGGGTGTCACCCATCCAGCCCTGCAGCCGGTCACCCTCGTGGGGGCATAGGACAGCTGAGCAGGGAGGCAAGGAGAGACCCCCGTGGGGCACCTCCCGCGAGGGTAGAATGGAATGAGAAGGTGGGGGCATGCAAGATAGAGGCGGGGCTCGGTGAGATGCCCATCACGCTGAGGGCGTGGGGTGGGGGTCGCTGGTCCCTCCCTCCACAGGCCCCGACTCCGACTGGCCCCAGGGCAAGGAGCCCGGCTTTGAGTTCCTGCAGCAGCAGCTGGGGGCCCAGCTGCAGGACCTGGCCGCGCTGCCCCCGGAGCTGAGGCTCACTCTGCTGGGGGCCCTTCGGGAGCTGCTCCGGACTCCCGAGGCCCTGCAGGAGCTGGAGGACTCAGTAAGGGGCGCGGGGGCCGGAAGGGTGGGAGGGGAGCAGCCTCGGGCCCCCAGCGGGCCGGGGGCTGGAGGGGGCACGTGGAGGGCAGGGGTGCCCACCGCTCGCTCTCTCCCACCCCTCCACCACAGCTGGAGAAGGCCTTGGACGTCGGGGAGCTGGCGGGGCTGAGTGGCCCCGGCGGCCTCGTCCTGAGCACGCTCCAGGACCCCGCAGGCGGCCTGCCGCCCTCGAGAAATAGGGCCATCCTCTGCATTCTTGGTGCGCTCGTGGGTAAGAGCAGCTCCAAGACCTTCGGCCCCGTCACCCCACCCCACCCCTGCACAGAGCCGTGCAGAGCATCCACCCGGCGTTTGTTCCAGAAGGCTCTCGGGTGCTAGAGTCAGCAGGGCCCTTTCGTCTGGCCCAGGTGGCCCAGGCTCTGCGGCCGGCTCAGAGTCGGGGGTCTTTGCTCCCTAGCACCGCCTTCCTGAGCCAGGAGAGAACGTGGCAGGAGACTGGGGGGCTGGAAATGGGCGGCGGTCAGAGTCCTCCGCAGACGGGACCCAGACCCCTGGAAGGTTGCAAGTGTGGCAGGGGCATCCTTGGCCATGTCTAGTGCTGCAGGCTGACGGCTCCCTGCAGCCCTCTCCCCTTTCCAGACCCCCCCCCCAATCTCTATGACTCCCATCCTGGGCCTGAGCCTCTCCAGCCCACACCTGCCTCGGGGCCTTGGCACAGGCTGTCCTTTCGCCAGAGAACCACAAGGCTCATTGTGCTTCTCCTTTGTTATCACTTAATGCAAGTTCCTGGAAGGGGGAGGGGGGCCCCAGGATGAGTCTCCTGACAGTCTGCTCCCCTCGGGGCTGGGCCGCAGACCCCCTTCTGCAGAGGAGACAAGCAGGTGGGGTCAGGTCGGGAGGATGCTGGCATTGGAAGCTGAGGTCCCCATCTGGGCATAACCCCCTCTGGGTAGCAGCCGCCCGGCTACCCACCGGGGCCAGCCGCTGGCTCAGCAGCGTGAAAGCGTTTTGTTGCATGACCCCCCCCACCACCACCCACTCAGAGATGATTAGTATGGCCAGAAACTGAGGGAGCAGGAGGGTCCCCAACTCACTCAAGAGAGCAAGGAGGATGGGGCTCACACCTTCCAGAACCATCCGGGCAGAGATGGCTCAGGGTGGCCCTAGTGGACCACCTAGGGTCCACTCCCCACCTGAGTACTCCCCACCTTGTCCACTCTCTCCACAGTGCTCAGCGACACCCAACTGAACCTGTTGGCTCAGTGCCTGGAGAGGGGCCTCCTGCCCCAGCAGCTGGAGCTGGTGAGACCCCCTAAGGGTGTGGGGGAACACAGTGCTGCAGGTGGGCTGCACCAGGCCCCGCCCACCGAGTGAGGCCGCAGTCCCGGGACCGTCCACTGTGCAGGGATCCGAGCCCGAGGCAGGACAGCGCGTGCAGTGGCAAGAGGGGGGGGAAGGGGAGGGGGTGCACAGGGAACAAGGCCCAGCGGGGGCCACTAGTAAGGGCCGCTGAGTGGCCCCTGCGGAGGCGCCCACCCCCGGCTCTTCCTCCAGGTGGTGAGCATCTTGAAGACGACCTTTGACCTGAGGGAGGAGACCACCGTCCCCGCCCCCCTCCCGCCCGGAGCCCTCTCCTCGCTGCCCGAGGAGGACGCAGCGCTGGCCCTGAGCCTGCTGGAGAGCTGCGGCCTGGAGCTGCAGGGCTCCTCTCACCGGCTCACCTGGGACCCCGATGTGCTGCCCCAGCTCTCTGCGCTCTACGGGGCCCTCGAGGGGCTGCAGCTGCTGGCCAGCCCCTGCGCCCAGCAGGCCCAGGCCTGAGGCGCCGCCGCCTCCGGAGGCTCCCGGCAGCTGACGCGGAGCCTCCACCCAAGATGCCCTGTGGCAACTAGAGCCCCAGCCCTCTTCACCCCTTCCGGGGCTGCTCCCAGACATCACACAACATCAGACACGGGTGGGTGGGGCAGGGGGTGACCTGTCACCTTAAAGTCCCCTCTGGAATCGGGTTTCTCCCATAGGAAGCAGGGGAGGGCTGGTTCCAGGACAGAGGCCCTGCCCCTGGCAACCCCTTCTGTCTCCCTGGCCCTACCCTAAGCAGGGGGATGGCCCTGATCCCGCAGGCTCACTCTTCTGCATAAAGAGCTCCCAAAGACCCTGGCTGTGTTGGCCGTTTGTTGTTGAATGCATCGCTGTTTCCGAGGACTCGGACCCTCTCCCCTGCCTTCTCCGGACCCTCTCCCCTGCCTTCTCCATCAGGCACCCGCCTTCCACCTGGTCCTCCCATCTGTCTTGGGAGAGGTGGAGCGGGTGGGGGCTGCCCTCTGGTGGATCACCTAGGTCCTGTGCGGTGGCCTCACGCAGCGAATCCACAAAGGGGGGCGGGGCGGTACCAGCTACAAGGTGCCAAACTAGTTCTACAATGTGTAACTTCTGTTCCCATCATCTAAGATGGAGAAAAATGATGTTACCACAGAGCAAAGACCAAGTCTTTGGGATGGGAACAGGCTATCAAGAGAGACTGACCTCAGGCAGGTTTCTTAACCTCTCTAAACTTGTTTCCTCAGTTATAAAATAGGGCTTAAGAAAGATGAAAGAGGCGTTGGAGCAATAGCACAGCGGGTAGGGCGTTTGCCTTGCACGCAGCCGACCCAGGTTCGATTCCCAGCATCCCATATGGTCCCCTGAGCACTGCCAGGAGTAATTCCTGAGTGCAGAGCCAGGAGTAACCCCTGTGCATCGCTGGGTGTGACCCTCCCCTCCAAAAAAAGCCAAAAAAGAAAGATGAAATAAGAGAGGAAGAAAGAAGGGAAGGAAAGAAGGGAGGGAGGGAAGAGCCAGAGAAATAGTATAGTACAGGGTCAAGACACCTGTGTGAATCCCAGCACCACACGTGGCCCTGAGCATTGCCAACGGTCACTCTGGGAAACAAAGCCAGGAAGTCTCTGAGCACAAGCATGGCCCACAAACCAAATAAAATAAGACATGACCGTTGGTCTGTGGCTTCACCCCTCCAATAGCACGTTGCCACACAGCAGCCCTTCAGTAAAGGCAAGTTCTGCCTTGAGAATCCCCTAAGGTGCAGCCACCAGTGCTCTGAGCTGGTTCTTGTCTAAAGTCCTCTTCAGTGTTAGGTCAGAACAAGGATCAGCAGCCGGCAGCCGCTGGGAGGTGTGAGGTGTGTGGGGCCTCGGGGGTCCTGGGTCTGAGAGCTGCTGCTGCTCCTCGTGTTAGGGCACCCTGGCTGCCTTGGGCCACCCCCACCTGTGTGCAGCCCTTCCCTTCCCCACTGAGGAGCCTAGCACTACTTCCCTTCCCCAGCCTAGCGCTACTACTGCCTTTGTGGCTCCTCCAGTTATGAGGCGCCCCCGGGGTATCATAAAACCAGGGGCAGCAAGCAGGGGGACTGCCACCTGTACAGTGACGCCACGACTCTGGTCCAACCATTGTCACCGCTCCACACCCTTCGCTCTGCTGGCCCCTCGCAGCCAGTCACTGTCCAGGAAGCCAAGCTAGGTCCGGCCCTGAGAATCCCATCCTGCAGCCAGCTGCAGGTGCGTGACTGCCTTCCCCGCAGGATGTGCGCTAGACGGAGGCTCCACTCCTTTCTCACTCTCAGACCCACCCCTCTGCCCGTTGGCACCACCTCTGAAATACAACCCAGTTGTGCTCACTTCCCACCAGACTCATTGCAAGCACCTGCCGTTTTTCTTGCTGTTTTAATAGTTGTTTCTCCCCATCTCCATCCTTTCTTCAGCAGCAGCAGCAGCAGCACCAGCAAGAATGACCATTTTTTAATTCATTTCGTTTTAGGGCCACACCCAGCAGTGCTCAGGGCCAATGGGGCTGCTCTTGGCTCTTAAGTGACCCCTGCTGATGATTGGGGGACCAAAGGCAGGGCCTGGGTTCCAACCAGGGTCAGACTGCATATGCAACTGCCTCCCCCATATTAACTTTCTGGTTCAACCCCTTTTCTGGGCCCACACCTAGCACTGTGGTCAGGGCTTTCTCCTGGCTCTGCATGCAGGGGTAACTCCTGGCAGGCTTGGGGGGGAGGAGGAGGGAGACCTTCTGGTGTGTCAGGGATCAAATCTGAGAAATGTGGCCCTTTGCAGAAGATGCAAGCTCTTGACCTCCTTGAGAACTAGAATCTCATTGGCCACCTCAATCCCCTACCTGTACCTCCCTCCCTGCCTTCCTCCAGCCTCCCTGGACCCCTGCTGCTGCTGCTACGCTTTCTCTTGCTTTGGACTTTAGGCAGCACTTGTTCTGTTCTCAGACCTGAATTATTAACTGCCGGCTTCCTTCCCTGACAGCTGGCACATAACCTTCCAGATCTGTCCCTGGTAAACCCCAAATCCACCTTCAACTCTCTCCCTAAACCTTAACAACACCTATTGTCTCATGCAACCAAGTAATTGTGTACAGCAGGCAGGGGACAGATGAAGTCCTGCCCTCACAGAACTCAGGGGTGGGGGTGCCCCATAATCACCTCACCCCCTGCTCTGAGTGCTGAGACTGCCTTATGTTTTGGATGTGGGGGAAAGAGTGGCAGATCGGGGGATCCTTGGAAATAAACACAACCTCGAAGCCCAGTTTTGGTTCGACTTTGGGCCACACCCGGTAGTGCTTGGGACCTAAGATCCCTGGATTGAAATTGGGTTGGCTGTGTACAAGGGAAGTGTCTGACCCACTGTACTATCTGTCAGGCCCTAGGAGCCCACTCTGATCAAGTATAATGGACTGGAGCGGTAGCACAGTGGGTAGGGCGTTTGCCTTGCACGCGGCCAACCTGGGTTTGATTCCTCCGCCACTCTCAGCCCGGCAAGCTACTGAAAGTATCCCGCCCACACAGCAGAGCCTAGCAAGCTACTTGTGGCGTATTGGATATGCCAAAAACAGTATCAAGTCTCACAATGGAGACGTTACTGGTGCCGGCTTGAGCAAATCAATGACCAATGGGACGACAGTGCTACAGTGCAATGGTGATCAGCACCCCATTCCGAGGGGTTGCAGACAAGCTATATAGTGCTCTGGGAGACATGTCTGAGGGCAGAGGGAGAAGGCAGGCCAGGATAGCTTTAACTGACTTCCTGTGCTGATGTGTTTGACATGGGCTTCCCTTTGTGGGGAAGGCAAGAACACAGGCCAACCACCTTGCACAGCCAAAAACGCTCTGCTCTTTCTTCTCTGAAAGCCCCAATTTCCACCAGCTAAACAGGCTCTTAACAGGTACTTAGTGCAGTTTTGTTCTGAGCCCACATCTGGCGTTGCTCAGAGAACCATGTGTGGTGCCAGGAACCAAACCCAGGTCAGCCATATGCAAGGCACAGTGCCCAATCTGCTCTACTCTCTGGCCTCTGAGTATTAGACCTGAAATGAAATTCATTTCCTGTCAGCAAGCAAGGTTCTTTTCATTATTTATAGCACTGTACTTCCATTGTATGAGGGTCTCCAATAAACCTGTACGTAGAGGCAGGATTGGGCAATTTTTATAATGGGTCAGACAGCTAGTAAACCAGCTTCTGAGGGACAGACGGTCTGTGTCACAAGAACACAGTGTGTAGTAGCCATAAATAACATGAAAACAAATGAGACCATGTTCCAATAAAATTTTATTTATGGACACTGGAATTTGAATTTATATACTTTACACAACACAAAATATTTTTTGCGTTTTTTTCAATGTTTTAAAAATGTAAAAACTATTCTTAGTTCACAGGCTGTACATTAACAGGTGGACAGCAGACTGGACCAGTCTGCTAACCCTGCAAGAGTTAAAAGAGATTTTCCCACTTATTCTTCAATATGCAGAGTATGAGCCACTTAACTGCAAAGGCCACAGCCATAATTCTCTATTCCAGCTGCCTTTACTTTTCTGTATCCATTCACACTCGATTCAAACATTCAACTTGGCACCTACCCAAATTTGGGTTCTGGACAATGTCCTTGGGACACTGAAGAAAGATCAGTCAAAGCTTTCTCTCAAGTTCTCAGTCTCAGAAAGGATATTCTGAAGTGCAGTCAGATATTGGAGGTATCTGATGAGATACGTGTGTTGCCATAACCAATCACCACAAACTGGATGGCAAACTGAGTGCAACAGAGATTCTCCTCTCCCAGTCCCGGAAGTAGGAGTCTGAAATCAAAAAGTGCTGGCTGGGTTGGTTAACTCCAGAAGTTCTGGGGAGGTCTTCCACAACTCTGGCCCTACTTCTTGGTTCCTGGGCTTAGAGCCACACCGCTCACCGGCTTCATATGGCCTTGTGTTCAGTCCCCTTTCCTTCTCTCTTACACGGTCTTCTCCCTGTCAGGGCCCTTCCAAATCCAGGCTGGTCTCATCTCCAGATCATTTCACCTATAAAAGCCCTTTTGTTCCAAATAAAGTTGGTCACATTTTCCAGGTTCCAGATGGGTGTAACTTTTGAGGAAGCCACTGCGATATGCTTAGTGCCTTAAGGGTAAATGCCATCATCAACCTGGAAGACTCTGTTAAGCATTTAAGGACAGTTTTCAAGGACAACGTGGTCCTTGACAAATGAGAGCTGGTATCTGCTGAGCATGAGGAGGAGGAGGAGAGGATGTGTTCAGGGACCAGTCAGATGAGAATTATAGTAGCATGACGCCACACACAGCAATGCACACAGTCTGGCTGGATGTGAAGCTGGAAAACATGGAAGTTGTCAGCAAGACGCCTGGCACGGGCTGTGGCTGCTGGGACTGTGTGCCGTCAAGCAGGCTTCTGATGGGAGCCGCAGGACAATTTCCTGTAATTACGTCTCGTGATTACATCCCAGTTCAGCCATTCCTCTCACTTAACCACCAGAATGGCTATTCCAAACACCTTTAACCAGCTCCCCTCAATCATGAGACTGGAAAGTCATGATTACGGTCTTATGACCTTAAATTACTAAACATGCTCACTGCTCCCACCAATATCATGGTCTTCAATCCTCTCCTGAGAAGTACCCCTCAGAGTTACTCTCTTCCTCTCACTCTATTAAGGGCTGGTCTTCCTTCCACACTCTTGCTGTCACAATGTTACCTTCTCACTCATGGTAACTGCTAATCATGAAAGTATATAATTTCCCTTCTATTACTAAAATCCATACAAAAGTAAATCATGAAGAAATGGTAATAAGTTTATGACAAAATCACTGATCTTATTGCATTATCAAGATTTGCAAAAACAATTAAAATTTTGCACAGAGACAACTATAAACAAAAATACTATTTAAGACACCCAGTTCTCCCCTTAAGGGAAAATTATATAATGTGTATATGCATTCCATAAAAAATATATAGGGGGAAAGCTTTAGAAGTCTAAAAACAAAACATCAGTAAACCAAGCCACACTTAGAAAAATGAAAGCTGATTTTTATTTTTATCATCAACAGCCATTCTTAAACAGGAACATGCATACGTAATAATCTACGCACACATCACAGTTTTTAACATTAGTTAATAAAGGTTAAACACACAACATACATCCTTACAAAAAAAAGTCAAAATGCAAACTTAAAACTTTAAACAAGAGTCTTACTAATTTAAAAAAGTTTGTGTTAGGTACCATTTGTACAACACAGTTAATTTAAACATTTTCATTTTGGCTGCACATGAAAAAAGCGGCAGTAGAAAATAAAGTCATCAAGGGTTTTTAAATAGCAGAATAGGCAGTTTGCCATGCAGGAGAAGCAATATTAAATATTAGTTTTCAAAAAAAATCCACATTTAAAAATATTTAGTTCAAGTCACAGATTTTTTTTCCTCAGTAGAGACCCAAATGCAATGCATATTTAGCTGCCTCAGATGGCCTGTTTAAAAGGACAAGATCCCTTCCGAGTATAACTTTACTGATTTTGGCACAGAAAAGAAGTCTTAAGAACAAGAACATGATTAAAAAAGAGGGAAGAGGAACAGAGGAAAGAAATAAAAAGCAAGAGTAAATGAGATAGTAATTGCAATCACTAAAAAACTGTGCATTCTCAGTCATTGCAGAATACTGTCTTCTACAGCAGGTGCTTATTCCAGAACTGTTATTGCAGCATGGATTTAATTTGCTTGGAGGTAGTCTCATCATTCAAATGTTTTGTTGTGTACCTTAAAAGCGAAGACAAAAAAAACAAAACAAAAAACAAGAAAAACACTGATTTTAAAGAAGCATCACTGCAGTGGATTCAATTCGTCAGGCAAGTCTTCTAAAATGACAATGAAATGTAATGTGCTGCAAGCAACTCAGGAACTGTTCCTATCCACCCATATAGGCACCAGTTCTTGCTACTTCTGTGGAACATGATGATAAACAATTTCAAGCGAGTCCCTGGACAGTGTCAAGGAGAGCCACATCACACTCTGATCAAGTGGCCAGGAGATGGCTCAGTGGCTGAGGTGTCGGCTTGCAAGCATAAGGCCATGGGTTTGATTCCCAATGCTGCCTACACGTGCCAACCATGACCCTGGCAGGTGTGCCTGTCATACCGAGCTGCTCTACTGTCTGTGGTTTTTGACCAGTACATGTTGATACCTGGCTCCCCCACTCCTCCTATCCCAGGACCTGGTATGCACGAGCCCTGTAATTAAAGGATGTGATCTCTCTGCATTAAAACTAAAATAATGTGCAGGTACCACAACCCAACACAACCTAACACAACCAAATATGTGTGCAGCCTCTAGTCATGGCAAAAACAGAGGTAAGACTGGAGGGAAGGGTAAAGTCTTTTTCCAAGTGCATAATGCTTTTCAACTTCTGAATTTATTTGTTGGGTTTTTCTTTCTTGGAGGGTGGGGTGGGGGGAGTTAGTCTGTTGGGTCAGACCCAGTGGTGCTCAAACAGGACTATTTCTGGCTCTATGCTCAAAAGTGACCCCTGGCAGTGCTTGGGGACCATTATGTGGCCATCTGGGCTTCACAAGTATCTTAGCTCCTATACTATCTGTCCATCCCTTTACTCTTTAATGAAAAAAAGCAATTACCTAGCACTAATTTCCAGTTCTAAGTCTCTTTCACTTGTGATCAAAGAAAGGCATTTCCATTTCTCCACTGGCTTTGGAGAATGCTAGGCATGTTTTCTTGCTTTCTCTTAACTACAGATTATTAAATTAGTGATTCCACAGAAAATTTCCACTGGAAGTTACCACAAAAATATACAATGTCTGTTTGTACGCAGTTACACTCCTATTTCAAAATTTTAGGTTGCTGACAGTTGGCAAAGAGTCTCTTGCCCACACGCCTGGCTGTCTTCCCTGGGGCCCCTCGGAGGGGATGGGCTCCAGTTTCCCTCCCCACCCCGAGCAGAGCTCCCAGTGGCCAAAGACCTCCGGAACCTAGCTACAGCCATGCTGAAGGCCCCTCTCCACACGTTCGGACAGGCCTCATGCATGAAGGTACCGGCAGAGGAACCCAGGTGTGTGTAATCCCATCAATGGCCAACATCCAGAGAGAGACTTAAAAGCAAGCTCCCAGAAGCAATATCTTTAGCCTACTTCTCCCTCTGGGAGAAAATGGCAATCTTCTGAGAGTTTCCTGCCCACATGGGACAGACAGCCTTGCAAGCTTCCCATGGTGTAGTTATATGTAAAATCCAGTAACAAGCTGGATCTCATTCCCCTGACCCTGAAGAGCCCCCAGTGCAACATCGTTAGGAGGGCCAAGTTGAGATAGATTTCTAAGATCTCAGGGAAAGGACAAAATGAGATGTTACTGAGCCCGCCCGAGAAATCGGTGATTAACGGGATTTCGTGATCGTGATTCCGTGACAGTTGGGTACTGAGGAAAATGTCAGAATGATCATCTCTAGTAATTGGCTAATTAACTAATAAAGTAATTCAAGAAATATCATTGCACTTTAGAGGTATATATAAATGATTGTTAGGAACTTTTAGGAATTAGAAAAATGCCTTTTTCATTTGATTTGGGGGGGGGCAGTGTGCATGTGCATACATGCTTGTGCACGCATGTGTGTGTGCATGCATACTCATCAGTGTGCTGGGCTTACTCCTGACTCTGTGCTCAGAGATGGCTCCTGGTGGTGCCTAAGGGATCACACCTGGGTTGCCTACATGGAAGGCCGGTGCCCATCATTCTATCTCTCTGGCACTTCTTTTAAATTTTGGGGGGGTAAGGTGTCTTCCCAAGAACTGCTCAGGTGATACTTGACACAACTATGCAGGCCTGATAGTTCTGTGCTCAGGCCCAACAATGGGGTGCTGGGGGGACTACCAAACTACGGAGACCTCCACTTTCTAGGCATACACTCCAATCCTTTGAGCTGTCTTGCTGGCCCTAGAAAACCCCCTTTATGAATGATATGAGTGAAGCATTAACATTGCTACAACTGGTTGGTATAAAGGAAAAAACTCAGCAGTGCATACCTATCACAGAGTTAAAGGATTTATTTCAAAACAGGGAGATTTAATTTTTCTAAATTTTTCTTTTTTCTGAGTTTTATTTGTGATTATAGTATGATTACTCTCACTGAAAAATAAACTCAGTCAATGCTTCAAGAGGGGCAAAAAGTAAAACCCAGCCTCTAACAAAGAAATGACATTGCCATTCTTACTTGTGCACATACAATCCCTGCAACACCCCTCCCTCCGTGCTCACACACACACTATAAAAATACAGTAACCAGTATTTTAAAGCAAGATTACCAATAAGCATCCAAGACCTTCAAATCCGTAACTTGAACATTCAGACTCATATCCTTTATGCTATTTATATTTAGAAACACTTTCTCTAATGACACATACCTGAGAGCATTTAGAAGACCTTCTACACTATTAGGAGGCTGATCCTTAAGAACTTTGATACAACCTTTCATCTAAGAAGAAAAAGAAACAGGGAAGGTAAAAACACCTCTTTTTATCACCTAGTATTCAACACAGGATGGAAATTTGGTTTTGTTTTGGGGTCACACTAGGCAATGCTCAAGAGTTACTCCTGTCTCTGTACTCAGGAATTACTCCTGGTGGTGCCTGGGGACCATATGAAATGCCGGAGATCAAACCCAGGTCAGCTGTGTGCAAGGGAAAAGCCTCCCCACTGCACTATCACTCCAACCCCAGAACTTCTGAGAAATTATCTCTGAGAGATTACCTCTGAGAAACACCAAGATAATCATTCTTAGAACAGGGGAGTTAAAAAGAAAAATTTACTCAAGTGGAATTAGTCTCAATTTTTCAAATCAAATTTTTTGAGAACCAAACTAGTCAAACACAGCATGACCAACACCATGATAAACTGAGGGTCTGGTCTACTGGTCCATTTCCCAGAAAGGTGTTGGATCACCTTTAAGGAACAGATGAACATGTTAACAAGTAAAAAAGGAGTTGTCAAGGTACATGAAAGTCAAAACAAAATTTGTATCCCACAGAGACCAGAATTTTGCTGAACCGAAAAAACCTGTATAGGACTAATGCTTAAGAAAATCAAGATTATTTCTTGGAGTTGACAAGTCTAATAGCAGGAACTGGTAATAGGTTACCTTGGTGCAGATGATAAATAAACATTAGCCTGGTTATTGTGATAAGCTGCCATAGCACAAATAACATGGGCTTTGGAAGCCTAGGAGATGCAGACTCAAAATTCCCATTCTACCATTTATACAGCAACCACACTTCAATTTCCCCTAAAGTTTAATTTCTCTATCAGTAGAGAAGATAATACCTATATCCTAGGGGCATTTTCAGAGTTATGTGCAAGAACAAATGTAAAGTTCCTGGGACCCAGTAATCACTTGAAAAACAAGTTCACTCTTTGTCATTACAGAGGATAGACTGGAGCGATAGCATGACGGGTAGGGCGTTTGCTTTGCACATGGCCATCCTGGGTTCGATTCCTCCATCCCTCTTAGAGAGCCCAGCAAGCTACCAAGAATATCCCGCCCGCACAGCAGAGCCTGGCAAGCTACCTGTGGCGTATTCGATATGCCAAACACAGTAACGACAAGTCTCACAATGGAGACGTTACTGGTGCCCACTTGAGCAAATCAATGAACAACAGGACGACAGTGCTACAGTGCTATAGTGCATTACAGAGGATGAAAGCAAAGGACTAGCTAGCCAGCAGCAATCTAAATATAAAATGTTTAGAGCCAGGATTCCTGTGAGAGGGACAGTGGAAGAGAGCTTTAGCCAAACACTGGCTGTATGTAATCAAAAGAACCAGATGTGAAAGAATTAGGAGAGTAATTACCAAACGCAGAAACCAAAATTTATTCCTAATTTAAGTTTTATAAAGTGGGGCCAAAGCAGTAATACACAGGTACAAGAACACATATGGCACCCCTCCACGCCTCGCCAGGAGCGATCCCTGGCACAAAGCCAGGAGCAAGCTGACAGATATGGCCCAAAAAAGAAAAGGAAAAAAGTGTCTAATGTAGATAAAAGGAAATACATGTGATAGCAACAAATTTTTATGACAGGGGAAAAGGAAAATAAAGTCTTCAAATTTTTCCACTGCAGCACTTCAACTGACTTCTCATATACATTTGCAAGTACTTTGCTCAAAAGGTTTTGGAACAATGGAATAGAAGGATACAAGTTCTAAAAGCTCTTATAGTATCTAATAGATATTTATATTGACAAATACATCCCAAAAAACACATATAACTGAGGTATTGCTACAAGGAAACACTCTCAAGAAAATAATCATTATCTTTTCATCGTTCTACTCTATCCAGATTGTAAGAACTACAGCAAGATAGCAGGAGACCAATATCCACCATTACAATAAGCTAGAAACTTAGTTCTATGGCAAGATACAGTCTGCCAACTCTTAAAAGCCCATGACCAATATCTATGGAAACATCCATCACTACATAAAATAACTTACATCAATTTTTGAAGTTTTGGCAAACGCTCCCACTGGGTGTACATGATCATAGAGTATTATGACCCCAACCATTACCCTCAAGCAGAATGACACCGTCTCTTCATTTGTAAATCTGCTTCTGTATTCTCTGGAGAGAGAAGAAGATATAGTTGGAAGAGGTATATCACCAGTTAATGAGTTGACTCAACTCACCAGTTGATATGGTTACTGTTAAGGTCTCAAACAGATGCTAATGCAATGCTGCCCCTAGCCCATGCTATAGAGAGTCCCAGAAATCAGGCAGTGCAGTAGTACTCAGTCACATATTGTCCCTAAATACACCTGTAATTCAGGAATTCCATCTGCTTGTGAACAACACTAAAAATAGTTAAGTACTGCCGAAGTTTGGGGTGGGTCCTTTGTTACAGCTGTTATAGTCAATATGATAAAAGTCACAAGTACAATAGAATGGAGGCTGGAGCGATAGCACAGCAGGCAGAGCATTTGCCTTGCATGTGGCTGACCCAGGTTTGATTCCCAGCATCCCATATGGTCCCCCGAGTACCGTCAGGATAATTCCTGAGTGCATGAGCCAGGAGCAACCCTTATGCATCGCCTGGTGTGACCCAAAAAGCAAAAACAAGCAAGCAAACAAAAAAACAGCAGGAAAAAAAACTCACAAAAACAAATAGAATGAAGTGTACCTTTCTATCAAGGGGTAGTCAATATAAACACATTATTACTGGAATTTAATTTTAATTAACTATGATTATACTCTTCTCATTTGAGATAAAAGATAGAGGACTTTTGTCTATTAATGCAAAATGGCACAGTACTAATACTCTCAAACTAGTATGGAGACATTCTAGCAAACACTTGGGGGTTTGGTCACTGTGCACTTAAAAATAGAATGCCCTTAGTTTCCTAGGATATCACTCTCTTAAATGAGAGGATGAAGATGATAATTGCCCTCTTATTCCACAAGCTTTCCAATAAGATGATGTATTAGTAGTGGTTTAGAAATAAACAACTTTATAAAAATGAAAAATAATCTAGCAAAAACATGTATTACTCAGAAATCTGGAAGTGGGGATGGTGCTTTCTGCCTGTTGAAAAATCTAGTCAGAAAATATTGGGGTATACATCAAAAATAGGAGCGAAATCCAGAAGATAATTCAGGTCAGTGTGGAAAATATGGGACTACTCACTATGGAAGGATAAGTAGAAGACAAACTCTAGTTCTCTACTCAAAAAGATACAAAGTTCTTTATTGGAAAAACAGGGAGAATGTTTATGAGAAGCATAATCAAAGAGCTATAAAATCTCATTTAAAAGGGCACCACAAAATCCCTATTTGTTGAGGAAGAATTTAGTTGTCTTGGTATGAGGCTTCTGAAAACTAACTTTACACTTAATTATAAGCTCCATTAAGCTACTAAGTAACTTTTGTTTTATTCATATACTAACACCTGTATACCTTGCAAGTACTTAATTTCCACTTTCCAAATGAGAGATATTCATGCTAAAATAACCATTTCAACAATCCGTTAAAGTGACAAGATCAGTTTATACTCACGGCGTTTCAAGCATGACTCTGCATACACTAGCCATGGTACTTAGACAATCTGTAGTATTTTCTATTGGTAAATTTTTATTCTGCAAAAATATAGGAAACAAAAAAAAATTGTTATAACTTACATATAACTTAAACCCTACCTTACCCATAAAAAAAAACTACAATTTTACAATTTGGTTCCAACTACCAACTTGGGTATACATTAGAATCTTGGCACAGTTCTAAACTCTTGAGAAATAGCTATGTGCAAGATAGTGGACCCTACTATGTGGAAGAGAGGAATTTATATTCCAGCTGGATAAAGCTACAGCAACAGAGAGGGTGCAGAGAGCCATGAGACAAGTGGATTTTATCTGGAGGACATTTTTACCAAAAGAGAAAAGGAATGTGGCTTTAACTTAGCTGTTCTTTGAAAACAGGACTAATGCGAGGCAAGAACAGAAGACACAAGATTGTTGGAATAGAGCCAAAGTGATAGTACAGCAGGTAGGGCATTTGCCTTGCACATGGCCAATCCAGGTTCAATCTCCAGCACCCCATTAGGTCCCCTGAACACCTCCAGGGGTGATCCCTGGACTCAGAGCCAGGAGTAAGCTCTGAGTGTAATTGAGTGTAGGCCCGAAAGTTGGAATTATCAATGCAGTAATTCATGTGAAAGGGCAGAAGGTCAATCTGAAGAGTCTGCAAAAGAGGGACTAGGATTTCCCTCTATGAATGCAGGTATGAATGCCAACCAGACCCACCTGCTGGAGAAGACAATAGGGAGGGAGCAGGGAGAGAAAGAAATAAATGTAGGATACACCATAATTATTTGCATATGCAATCAGGAAAGGGCAAAGCTGGGAGGGAAAAAAAAGGTAAACTTCAGTTTGTGAAATGTGTATGTGAAAGGAGCATGAAAAGAATAGGCTCAGGATTCTGTCACTGAGACGTAATACTTAAAATTGTATGTTCATATTTAGCATGAGATGTAGCTAAAGGATACAACGCATGTTTTATAGGTCTGGGGTGACATCCCCAGTACCAAAAAATAAAAATCTTTAATAAGTAATGGAGACAATCTTCCTGGCCCTTGTCTCTACTATTCCATGGGTGTTTGTCTCATATTATGTTATTTTATATTCCACAAATGAGTGCAGTTCTTCTATGTCTGTCCCTCACTTTCTGACTCATTTCACTTAGCATGATGCTCTCCATGTCAATCCATTTATAATCAAATTTCATGACTCATCTTTCCTAAAAGCTGCATAGAATTCCATTGTGGAGATGTATCAAAGTTTTTTGTTTTTGTTTTTGTTTTTTCGCTTTTTGGGTCACACCCGGCGATACACAGGGGTTACTCCTGGCTTTGCACTCAGGAATTACTCCTGGCAGTGCTTGGGGGACCATATGGGATGCTGGAAATCGAACTGGGGTTGGCCGAGTGCAAGGCAAACACCCTACCCATTGTGCTATCACTCGAGCCCCCCAAAGTTTCTTTAACCAGTCGTCTGTTCTCTTGGGCACTCGGTTGTTTCTAGATTCTGGCTATTGTAAACAGTTCTGCAACGAGTATACAGGTACAGATGTCTTTTCTACTGTGCTTTTTTGTACCCCCAAGAGTGGTATTGCTGGGTCATATGGAAGCTCAATTTCTAATTTTTCGAGGGATACCCTTGTTTGGGATACCCTTTTTCCAGTCGGCATTCCCAACCAACGATGAAGGAGAGTCCTTTTCTCCCCGTATCCACACCAGCACTGGTTGTTGTTGTTCTTTTTGATGTGTGCCAGTCTCTGTGGTGTAAGATGGTATCACATTGTTGTCTTTATTTGCATCTCCCTGATGATAAGTGATGTAGAACATTTTTTCATGTGCCTTTTGGCCATTTCTAATTCTTTTTTTGAGGAAGTTTCTGTTCATTTTTTTCCTCCCCATTTTTTGATGGAACTGAGTTTTTTTCTTGTACTAATGTCTTGCATATCCTGGATATTAACCTCTTATCTGATGGGTATTGGGTAAATAATTTTTCCCATTCATTCGGTTCTCTTCAGGGTTGAAAGCCTGCCTCAAGAGCTGGGAGTGAGCCTGCAAGGAGTGATCCCTGAGCACCACTGGGTGTTACCCCGAAAAAAAAACAAAAATGATCATGGAATCTTGCTGAGGTCATTACAATTATAGATAGGTAAAAGAAGAATGGAAAAAAATTACTTCCCAGGAAATGCTTACCTCTGAAACAAACTTTGTTGTAGCATCACTTAAGGTTTTCAGCATTGGGGTCGCCTCAGCATAAAACAAAGACATTCGATTTGCCAACTCATTATTAACTTCATTTTCTCCTTCTGCCTGCGTGCAAAGTAAGAGTCTTCAGTATCATTTTATGAAACAGTTTTGCAGAGTGCCTGTCTCTTAATGCTTACTGAATTAATGTAATAAATATTTCAAACAAATTTTTAGACACACACACACACACACACACACACACACACACCTACTTTTTAAAAACAGGAAGGGGGTTTGAATGTAGAGCACCTGCCTTGTAGACATGTGGCCATGAGTGCGCTCCCTGCACCAACCCATAGGCTTAGCAAGATCTGAGCAACACTGCCATTTTGGATGCCATAACAAAGTACGTGAGCACTGCAGGTGAAGTGCGTGAACACCACAACTGAGACCTGTAACCCCAGGTCATCACAACAACAGCAGGATAAAAAGGGAAAACAAAAGGAAGCATTAAAAACGACATTAGGCAAAAACGCTCAGTGTTAAGAGTACATGATTTGCATCTGAGTCCCTGGGTTTGATTCTTGGCGAGATACACACCATCACCACCACCAACAACAACAACAAAACAAAAAAATTGGCTCTTTAGCCAAGACTGTGTTATCTCTTGAACACATACTCCTCTCTTTCCCTCCTTTCACAATACTCTAAGAAAATTTCTTTCAACAAAAACTATTTCGCTAGACTCATAAATAAATCTTAGATGAGACTGACATGCTGCAGAGATGCCTCCAGGCCCTACACCACCTGAGTCTCGTATCTGAGGTACCCAGAAGTGGGGCAGGTGAGCCCACCATCTGCCCAAACAAAGCCCCAGCAGTGGAAAACCTCCAGAAACCAATCACCACCATGCTCACAGCCAGACTCTATAGGCACATGACAAGCCTCATCCAGGAATTAATCTGTTGAAAAACTCAGGTATGCATAGTTTGTGACCAAAAATCTCCAGGCATTCATGGAGTCAGGGATGGGCTACCTCTCCTCCATCTTCCCTGTTTTTCTAGGAGCCTGGCAGTCATGCACACGAACTGCCTCTGGTGTCATATAAACTCATTAAGTGAATGATCCAGAGACCCATAAATAAATCTCGAAAGAGATCAACAAACTGCAGAAATGCTTTCGATTTTCAAACTCACCATTCAGTTAAAAATTTAACTCCAGCCATTATTACCCCATTAAAAATTCCTAGAGAATGCGGATGCAACATCTCACACTCTACACAGATATACCAGGAGTAGTACACCATATTGGATGAGATGTAATGTAGAAGGCAATCAATCTCAATTAAAAAATATTAACACATAGGTTTAACCTGTAACAACATGTTAGTAATCTCTCATACAAGGGTTTAATGGCCCCAGTGTGTGCTAAAACAATTTTCACATATTTTCTTCTAAGGAAATCTTTTTTGATCATTTTTAGCGAATTCATCATAACAAGCAATACAAAATAAATTATGTAGGGCCTGCTACTGGGACAGGCTTGGGTGGTGGTTGGGAAAATTGAAAATAATGGTGGTGGGAGGGTATAATGGTGGTGAGATTGGTGCTGGAATATTGCATATAATAAATCATCGTGAACAACTTTATAAAAATAAAATCGTAAAAAATAAAATAAATTTTAAAAAGCCTATTTTACTTTGGCTGAAAAGAAGAAAAAGTTATGGGGCCAAAAAGAGATACACTATGTAGGAGTTAAGGCGTATGCCTTAACAGTGGCTGACCCCAGTACTGGGTTCAGTCCTTGGTACTCCACGGTCCCCTCAGCACCAACGGCGGTGGCCCTGAATGCCCCCAAGCATCACTGGAGGGGCCCAGGCAATTCCTGACACCACAAGGCCTAACATCATTGCATCTTTGGGCCCTTAGTCTGACCTACATTGGCCCAGTTGGCCAAGTTGCTGGACTGGCTCCCCATCCTCCAGAGCATCATTTGGGAGTCCCCCAAAAACAAATAAATAAATAAGAATAACATTTTAAAAATACTAATCAATTAGGAGGCTGGAGTGAAAGTACAGTGTGGGTAAGAAGCTTGCCTTGCACACAGCCAATCCGGGATCAATCCCCAGCATCCATGGGTAACCCATGCACCACCAGGAGAAATTCCTGGGTGCAGAATTGGAAGTAACCCCTAAGCACCACCAGATATGGCCCCAAAACAAAACAACAACAACAAAACCCTAAGCAATTAAGTAAAACTCTGATATATAAAAAGTCATGTGTGTGTTAGCGTGTGTGTGTGTGTGTGTGTGTGTATGTATACACACACATATATATGTGAAAATGTCCTAGATGTTCAGGCAATGAAAAGATAACTAAAAAAAAATAATAATAACTAATACTGCACCCTAACTTCTTTAGAAACTCTCACACACCCATGCATCATCTTTTTTTTTTTTTTTTTTTTTTGCTTTTTGGGTCATACCCGGCGAGGCACAGGGGTCACTCCTGGCTCTGCACTCAGGAATTATCTCTGGCGGTGCTCAGGGGAGGCCGCATGCAAGGCAAACATCCTACCCGCTGTGCTATCACTCCAGCCCACCGATGCATCATCTTTAATTAAATACTAAGAGGTGAGGGGGAAAAGGAAATGGAGGCAGACTTAGACTTAGTCTGCCTAAGAAGAATTCTTGAGTTCTGTGATGGTGGGCAGGAATAGCAGTATTCCAACCAGTCAGAATGGAAGAGTATGTTTGCAAATAATCAGGTAGAATGCAATTCTATATAATTCAAATATTCAGTGTACTATGAAGTATCAGCCAGAGAAAGATGGGGTCATATTATAGTGTCGTAAGTACTAACTTAAGAATCTATTTTTCTTTGATACAGATTGGAGAAAAAATGACAAGTCAATGTTTTAAAGAATGTAAACCAATGACAGCAGACAGACGATACTGAAAAAGAAAAGGTCAAAAATGAGTTTAACTGTTTGAAAATAGTTACCAAAATGAAAGTGGATTAAGGCTTTCAATTGGGAGAAGTATTAAGAGATGAAAAGATGGATGAAGGAATAGATTTAAGGAAGATTTCACTTGAAAACAAATGAACTGATAGATGGTAAAACAATACAGGGATGACTAATGTTTTGGATATTAAGTGATTGCTGTATGCTATAATTAAGAACTGAGTATTGGCTTTCATTTGACAGAGTATGAAAAACACATCTAGATAAGGTCAGCCTTGCAAGAAGGTATCAGTCTATGCAAAACCAGACTGTCACAAGTAACAGACGCTTCATGGAAGAGAAATCTGTCTTATAATCCAGGGAATATCTCCAAGCAACAACTTCATGAAGTCTTTACTCAATGATAAAAACAAAAACAAAATATTCCCCTTTGTTTGGAATTATTAAAACTTCTCATGGTCTTTTGTACTTTCTACATATTCACATTATTATTCTATTAAACTCTTCAGCTTGGGCTAAAGCTGACACTAGACTTTCGACACTAATTATCACAATGTAGACACTCAAAGCACCTCGAGGGGAAAAAAAAATCTGCCTTATAGTTAAAGTTTTACTTAATATTTGACTCCTTGCAGGTACAAAACAGTATTTATTAAACAAGAGGAGGACGTCTAGCAACTAATAAGTCTGAAACACCAGAAGAAATGCTTTGCTAGCTAAGAAATGCTTAAAACTCACAATCTCACTCTCTCCTCTTTCAAGTATTATGATTTTTTTCCAATAGAGGGATATTCTCTTCAGTACTATATTACTTAATCTATTCTAGGATGATGAGAACAACGGCAACAGAAACACAACCATTAACTCCCAAAACTTTAAGTGTTAAAATATGTAGGGTTAGAGCTGAAGTGATAGCACAGCAGGTAGGATGTTTGCCTTGCATGCGGCCAACCCAGGTTCGATTCCCAGCATCCCATATTAGCCATTAGCACTGCCAGGGGGAATTCCTGAACGCAGAGCCGGGAGTGACCCCTGTGCATCGCTGGGTGTGATCCAAAAAGAAAAAAAAAAAAAAAAGTAGGGTTTTCTTAAGTTATACAAACAAAAAGCACTTTTATTGAAGAAGTCTTGGAAATTTAAGGGATCAAATAGTAATAAAGGTAAACACAGTATGATTTATTACATTGTGTTTTCTTTCCACAGTTATAATTTTCATAATTAGTATTATTACAGACTTTAACTGTATCTGAATAAGCAAGTAACAAATGAAAAAATAAATTGTATAAATTGAGAACTGAATTATCACCACTGCTTAAGAGCATTCACTTACTGGAACATTGTTAATCCTCATACGACTCAAAGTTCTTCTATAATAGCTGAAGTCATTCTGTATGGCAGGATTTGTCATCTAAAAACATTTATGGAAGAAAAGGATATTAATTATTAAATGATAGTATATGTAAATAAAAAATCTTCCAAACATAGTTTTCACTAGTTAAGAAAACCTTTCCTAATCTCTAATACCCATTATAGGATAAAAACTATCTGGAGAAATAGCAGTGCCCTTCTTGCTGATGAAGGGTCATGAACTAAAAAACCCAGTGTCCCACACGCCAACGTGGATCCCAGCAGTCCTGTCGTCTAGAATCCCTGGTGTTACGAGTCACAGCACCAATTCCCAACGAACAGAGTTAAAGGAATGCAAAGTGCAGTGAACACTGAAACCAAGTATGATGGCACCACAGCCTGATGAGCTACATTTGGTCGCACATTTTTGGCACCACAGCTGAAATCTTGTGTGAGACCACACCAGGGCATGTACACAACCCCATGTCATCACAACATCAATAACAAGGGGGATGTGAGTCCGAAAAAGAAAAAAGGGGTAAGGCCACTTGCCTTCCTTGCAGCCAACCTCGGCTTGAATCCCCCAGCAGCATGTATGGTCTCCAGAGCACTGAACATCTCCAGGGGTCACTCCTGAGCACAGAGCCAGGAACAGCCCCTAAGCAACACAGAGCAGTCCACCACCCATCCCCACCAAAAAGCACAATAAAATAAAACCACTGACAGTGGAGAAGGGAATTTTGAAAAACAAACTGAAATTGGTGTCGTCAAAGATGCCCTCGAAAAAGTATGTTAACACTATACTACACGGTTACTGATTGTGTAAAACTACTATTTTTTCAGTCACAGTCACTACACTTTTCTGTTTTTAGTTTTTATATAATAGACTAAGAGGTTATTTACCAAAAACATTTTTTCAAACAAAATCAAGAAGGAATGTATAGAGATGCTTGAGTAATTACCATAGTACATCTGGGGGCTGGGTGATCTACCGTGAATAGGGCCTAGCATGCACTCAACCTGAGTTCCACTCCTGGAACCACATCAAGGGATGCAGCCCTGGAGGTCCTGAGCACTGTCGGTGTGGCCCTGGCAGACCCCAGTACCAGCCAGGGGGCCCAGTAATCCCAACAACCCACAGGACCCAAGAATCACTGCATCTCTAAGTACCTATCCCTCTTCCTAGCTCAGAATTGCTGGTGGGGCCCCAAAGAATCCTAAGCACTGCTTGGGAGACTGAGCACAAATAAGTACGTGAATTAAAGTATATATGTTCAACAGGCAATCTACAAAAAATCATTGGGTTCAATATATTAATAAAGGAAAATAGTTATCTATGAAATAATTATAAAATGCTTGAGTCAGGAATCCAGTTATTTTACTTTTTTTTAGACAAGATACCTAATGGAAGTTGGAAGAGGAAAGGCACAATAGAAAACAGAGTAAGTCAGAGATAAAGGGGAAAAGGGAGAGCAAGGAAAGAAGGAAAGAGAATTACATTTCTTCCTAGTCCTCACTTTCATGATCTTTGATTTTTAAAATTCAGGTTAAAAAATAAAATCCTACCTTAAGTTCATCAAACCGGAGTGTGAAATGAAGAATTTCTGCAAACTGTTTAGCAAGAGCCTGCTCTCGCTCTAGATGCTGGGTAGGAGAGTACGGAGTGCTTGTCAAGGCTCCCAGAAGGCCTCTTAATGCTGCTTCTGGAGAAATAAAGATGAAAATGTTGGCGTTCTCATATTTGTCAAAGGTGAAAGATTCATAAATGATATGGTTTTGACTCTCACAAAAGTCCCTTTAAAGTTAAACAATCTGAAGATAGCCAAACAGAATACAGTGTAGATTACCCTGGTCCCTAGAACTGAGAACAGGAGAAAAAAAAAAACACAAGAGCAAGTAAAAAGAGGCAGGTGGTGGATAACAGGGGAAGAGGGCAGGGGCCGTGGACACACTGGCGGTATGGAGACGTGGTGTTTCTATGTATCTAAGCCACAGAGCCAGCAACACTGAAAACATAAGGTCCAAACTACAACCAAACAAAAATGTGCCTGTCAGGGAGGAAAGCTGGGGTGTTGCGGGTTGGGGGTGGTGGGTGGGAATCTGGAAACACTGGTAGAGGGAAGGTGGTCGGGCTGGTAGAGGAACACTGCATGCCTGAAACTCAACCATCAGTAACTTCGTAAATCATGGTGCCTTAACAACAACAAAATTTTTAATATAAAGAATATACAAACCTTAATGGGATTAATTCAATTTTATAATTCTCCAATTCAAGTTTAAGATAATGAGGAATGTGAATCTTAGTATCAGAAAGAAAGGAAACATTTTTTATTACTTTTATCGTTTTACACAACTTGTCTTATGAAATGGGAACTGTCACCTGCAGCTGAGTAACTTCCTCAAGGCATTGTGCCAACATAGTCTAATCTATACATAGCTAAGAATGAATTATCAATCTCTTCCTTTGAGAGTACATTGCTGTTTGTTTATAATATGAACTTTCTTTCACCTACTAAAGGAAACAAAGTAGTTTGTTTAACAATTAACATCCTGAGTTTCTTAAGGCTGGCATCTCAGAACCATAATATAAATACTCTAATAATCTATTACATTAAGTAAGACATCTCTTTGAAATAGGAACTACTTTCAGAATGCAAGGCTAATAGTATTTTAAAACATAAATGCAGATTTTCCCTTTAAAAGTAATTTAGTTACAGATTACAGGGGAAAATGCTAGAATATATTCAAATAAAATAAGAGCTTAGTTAGGTATGTAAGTATGACATTAATAAATGCCAGACCAAAGAACAATCATGTGTTAATGATGATTAATGTGAGATTTCAAGCCTTAACTTAAAAAAAAAACATTAATCATACTGTAATTATATATCAAGTCAACTTCCATACTACACAATTTATTTTCTTGTTAAAGCAATCAACTGAGAGGTGGGCTTTACAGATGAATAAAAGAATGAGTTGAGTTGCTGTACGTAAGTATATAGCTCATACTTCACAATACTTTTGTTCCCATCAAAATAAACTCTCTCTGAAAGCAGTACTCTCCTAGTCTCCGCCACCTTGTATCTATTCATTTAGTGATTTCTACCAACAGCAGATACTTAATAAAAATCAATTACGTACTGAGTAGAAACTTCACAAACACTACTTCTAATAAAGCATAACTGATGCAAATATATCTCAACTATTATTTGTCTTTGTCTTTATTAATAAACTGTTATTTTTCTTTGCATTTAATGGTCAACATGGCACCGAAGGAAAAACAGCAATTCTCTAATAAAAAAAAAAAAGACTAAGCACATCTTTTATTAAACTTCACCTTTAAGAGGCTGCAAAAACAAATGGCCACGTAGCTAATTTTGAGCAAGAATAAGGAGAAAAGATATTTTTAAAAAGGTAGGATGCCACAGGGAGTACTTATAATCAAGAAAGCACTAGCTCTAAGTAATGGCTACTGATTCATCATTTAATTCTGGCCAACTGAAATGCAGATCAGCTTATCAATTTGTTGCCTAGATTATTCACTTTTCCAAAGCAACTGAAGACTTAAAAACAAGCATGAAGTAATTCATTTTTTAATGAAAACTAGAAAAAAATTTTAAACTGTGGGTGAGGCAAATTTTATCTCAGGTCTACATTTAACTTATGTGATATTTGATGTCTACCTTACAGGATGGTTTCTTCATCAAACTGCCTGTGTTCATTACATGTAACACGTTCATTACTCAAAAATCAAAACTATGTAAAAATATGTATCAAGAACTTAAATTTAAATGCTTCAAGTTTCTGAGATACATATATAGCTCTCTTCTTCCACACCCACAGATTCACACAATTCTTCCAAATGACATCTTAAAAATTATACAAGCAGCTACATGACTAAATCTTACCTGCTGTGCCTCCTCTTTCTCCAAGAAAGGCAATTCCTTCCTTTTCTTACTCATTGTATTGAAGGCACAATTCTAATCACTGAATAAATTTTCCCATGGAAGAAGAAAAGCAAACAGTTTTGCATTCTTTCTGCATTAGCAACTCCCTAGATAACTATGGACAAATCATTAGCTCCCTATTTTGTACAGCGGAGTTTTAGATACATGAACTGGTCATAATCAGCAAAAATTTTAAGAACACATAATACAAATAATCCAAGGGTCTAAGGAGATGAAACTGCCATATACAGGAAATAACTTGCTACGGACAACAAGTGGATAGAAATTCTACCAAATGGCTCATCATACTAGGACCCCTTAGGATACAAAGAAACCCGATTTCCTTGTGGAAAATGGTAAAACTACATTACTATTCGCAGAGAAAAGATAAAGTTATGCTATAATTTTACGGTCTAACAAGCTTGCTTTATTTACAAATACACAAATTTAGCAAAGTGAACATGAAATACTCTAAATTACTCCAGTGTCAATAAATGTCTTTTTTCACTAAGGAAATCATAATTAGAAAACTTCCAACTTACCTAACCTCTGAGAAAATTCATAAAATTTCTTTAATTTCCCTACTAGTGGAACAACGGCACCCCATGCCTTTTCTTGTAATTTCTCATCTGCTGGATGCTGGATTGCCTTCAAAATCCAAAGGTTAAAAGTACTTAATATTTTTAACAACCACAACCAGTATAATTTCCATTAGAATATAGGTTTTTAACAAACACAGGAAACCCTCGTGTGCTATAAAAATACAGAATCATGGAACCTGGAAGACATTCTCAACTCCTCTGACACTAAACATGCTAAATTATATTTCAGTCACTCATAGAATATAAATATAATGGAATTTTAAAAGGCAAAAATAAGTATTTGTCAAATCTATTATGCTAGGGTAACTTCTGAAACAACAAACAAAAAAGACACACATTTTATATTGTTCCTTATATAAGAAGCAGATTTTCTCAGTGATCCTTAATTAAAGAATCACTTTAGTGGAATAAAATAAAACTAAAAAGGGCAAAAAGAAAGCTTTCAATAACTTAAATTCTACCAACTAAACCTGCTGTAAAAAATCAATCAAATACTTTAGAACTTAAATCAACATGAGAATATGATTAGAAACAGTCAAGAGAAATTTATTTCCAATGAGCAAAATTCTTTTCTAGAATTCCTATTTTCTAAAGTCAAATAATTTACAAAGCAATCTAAAGTCCCTAATATGAGTATACCTCGTTCTAAGATCAGTCATTCAAATCATTAACTTTTTTGATTATAATGTATTGCTCTTCCCAATTAAGTGTATTATCTCCTTGCCTCCATCTTCCTTTATGTTATCAGTTTCTTAATCCTTTTAATACACTATGCCTTAGACAATACTTATTTACTTTTTCTAGCTCTTCATTCATGAAATGCAATCTTGTAGCCAAAAGACAGGAAATGGAGATACATCTCATGGATAGGGAGAATTAAAATTATCAAAATGGCACTACTACCCAAAGCACAATACTGATTAAATGTGGTCCCTATCAGGATACCCATGACATTCTTCAAAGAAATAGACAAAACACTCCTGAAATTCATATGGAACAATAAACCCCCATGAATAGCTAAAGCAATCCTCGGGAAATAGAAGATGGGTGGGGTCATCTTCCCCAACTTCAAACTGTACTACAAAGCAGTAGTCATTAAAACAACATGGTATTGGTCTAGAAACAGATCCAGAGACCAATGGAGCAGAGTTGAATATTCTGTCAGACTCTAAAACATATGACCACTTAATTTTTGATAAAGGAGCAAGAAATGTGAAGTGGAACACAAAAACTTCTTCAAGAGTGTTGCTAGGAAAAGGAAAACTGGACAGCTACCTGCAAAAAAAATGAACTAAGACCTCTGTCTAATGCCAGGCACAAAAGTTAGATCAAAGTGGATTAAAGATCTCAATAGTACATGGAGGAAAATGTAGGCAGAACCCTCCATGACATTGTAGCTAAAAGCATCTTTAAGGATGAAACACAACTGGTCAAGCAAGTTGAAACAAACATAAACCCTGAGACTACATTAAACTAAGAAACTTCTGCACCTCAAAGGAAACGGTGACCAAAAGACAGAGAGAGAGAGAGCCCATGGAATGGGAAAGAATATTTAGCTAAAACCTATCTGGTAAGAAATAATATCTAGGCTATACAAGTAGAATTGTATAAGAAAAAAACCTCCAACCCCATCAAAGAGTGGGGAGAAGAAATGAACAGAAGCTTTCTCAGAAAACAAATACAAATGGCCAAAAGGCACATGAAAAAATGATCCAGATAGCTAATCATCAGGGAGATGCAAATCAAAACAATAATGAGATATCATCTCAGACTACAGAGACTAAAAGACTAAGACACAACAAAAAGAGCAAGAACAACCAGTGCTGGCACAGATGTAGGGAAAAGGACTCTCTTTCATTACTGGTGGGAATGGTGACTGGTCCAGTCTGAAAAACAATATGGGCATTCCTTCAAAAATTAGAAATTGAGCTTCCATATGACCCAGCAATACCACTTCCATATGACCCAGCAATGCCACAGATGTAAAAAAAGCACAGCAGAAATGATATCTGCACCTGTATGTTCATTGCAGCATTGTTCACAATAGCCAGAATCTAGAAATACCCCGAGTACCCAAGAACAGATAACTGGTTAAAGAAACTATGGCACATCTACATAATAAAATACTATGCACCTGTCAGGAAAGATGAAGTCATGAAATTTGCTTATAAATGGATGGACATGGAGGTTATCATGCTATGTGAAATGAGTCAGAAACAGAGGGACAGACATAGAAGGACTGCACTCATTGTGGAACATAAAATAACATAATATGAGATTAACACCCAAGGACAGTGGAGACAGAGCCAAGAATATTGCTCTATGGCTGGGGGAGAAGGCAGTTGGAATAGAGAAGTGATCACTAAGTCAATGATGGCTGGAGGAATAGTTTGGGATGGGAGATGTGTGCTGAAAGTAGATAAAGGACGAAACATGATAGCCTCTCAGTATACGTATTGCAAACCACAATGCCCAAAAGTATAGACAGTATGGGGGAAATAGTCTGCCACAGAGGTAAGGGAAGGGGTGGGATTGGAGTGGGGGGGATACTGGGGACACTGGTAATGGAAAATATGCACAGGTGAAGGGATTGGTGTTCGATCATTGTACAACTGAACCTCAAACATGAAAGCTTTTTAACTGTATCTCTTGGTGATTCAATAAAAAATAAAATAATTTGTTAAAACAGGCCAGAGCAATAGTACCTCAGGCAAGGTGACTGCTTTGCACACAGCTGACCTAGGTTTGCTTGCTGGCACCCCCGATGATCTTCCTAGTCCCACCAGGAAGTGAACCCTTCACACCACAGGTGTGACCCAAGAAACAAAACAAACATTAAAAGTTACAGATACATCAAAATGCTAGTGGAATGTTCTCACTTCCTTTAGTGATGTATTCTACACTTGAACAGATATTATCCCAAATGAAATTTAGGATGACATTTAATATAAAATGTTAGGGGCCTTGGGGAACAGCGATAGCACAGTGGGGTGGGCATTTGCTTTGCATACAACTGACCTGGGTTCTATCCCTGGCATCCCACATGGTCCCTCGAGCACAGTCAGGAGTGATTTAAGTGCAGAGCCAGGGGTGACCCCTAAGCATCACCAGGTGTGACCCAAAAACCCTCAAAAAAAATATTCAGGGCTAGAGAGAGAGTACAGAGAATAAGGTGCTTGTCTTGCACACAGCTGAACCAAGTTCAAACCTCAACACCACCCAATAGTCCCAGAGCCATGAATAAACCCTGAACAATGTGCCAGGTGTGGCACCAAGCAAGCTAAACAAAAAATATGTCTCATTCCTCTGGCATAATCCTGAACGTGATCATAATGATAAATTCTCAGTCTGTTATATGTCAGATATAGTGCTGTGCTGTTTTTATGGATGATGTAACGTTATTCTCAAAACAACTTATGAACTGCATCCACGTTTTCACTATCATAAATAAAGGTTGAACACTTGACTCTTCTCTGAAATGAGTTTTGGGGAGAATATTTTCTAAAATATAATGGTGAAATAGAATAATTTTATAGCTATTAAACACAATTTAAACTGACCTCCAAAAAGACAATCATTTTATACTATCATTGTACTGATAAAATCTGTGTCTGGGGTCAGAAAGAGCGTACAACTGGTAGGGATCTTGCCTTTAGCTGGATGTGACCCCAATATGAAATAATAAAAACAACCCCACCTATGTCTTCAAGGCTGAGGATATGGTTCAGGGGAGGGATAGAGCACTTTGCATGCATAAGTCTAACCCCTTGGGTTTAATCCCTGGCACCGGGCAAATACCCCTGCCCCTTGGAAAAAAAAAACAAACCTCATAACTATCTTGTCTTCATCACCAATATAAAACTTCTGTCAGTTTTTTACAACATGAAGGAAAATTTCTTAAGAATGATACCCACTTTTTATAAAATACACTAATTAATCAATAAAGTCTTCATACTGACCTATCAGCTAAAGTAGTGGTTTCATGTATACTTGGTATAAAATTAGATTTAGCTTGTACACATTCCTTTCTAATTTCGTTATTGAGAACTCTTTTCTGCTTAAAAGTCAAAGATCACTAAACATTTTTCAGTGAAAATCTCAACATGATGATTAGTTATGTATCCCCTATTTGCTTGAACACAGTTTTTAAGGCAGAAGAGGCTATGTATAGGAGGTCAGCTAGCCACGTGCTTTGCATGACTCCAGTGTAAATCTTTGGCATCTTATGGTTTACTAAGGACCACTTCCAGGTGTCATTGCTGAGAGGTCAGGAATGGTCCTTGATTATCTGCAGAAGTGGCTCCTCCCAACAAAACTGCCTCTATAATAAGTTTTCTAACAACCAATTTCATCTTAATATTCTAATATTCTTCAGTGTTATTTTTCTACAGAAACGGGAATTTTTTCAGGATTTTATTTTAGGTTCCATGACTTGTAATACTGATAATGACTGAATTTCATGATAAAACATTGCAACACCATACTCTCTACCACAGTTATCAACTTCCTTTTACCACTGTCTCAGTGTAGACTTCATTTTTTTTAACTTTGAGATATCTGAGATATTCCCATATGACCAATCATGGAACACTATGACTAAACTCTACAGGAAAACTACTGCGTGACTAATGCATACTTTGGAGACTTCAGTGTATGAGCACTGTGTTTAAAGTGAAGGAACTTGCCTTACACTCAGCTGACCCACATTTGATCTCCATCCAGCACCACATAATGTCTCCCAAACCTGGCCAGGAGTGATCCCTGAGCACAGAGTAAGCACTGAGCATTATCAGAGCCTAGGATAAATCCTGAGCATTACCAGATGTGGTCCCCCACAAAAAAAGTTGCTGGTCTCACAGCCCATAAACCCTCCTTGAAGTGTCTTATGAACTAATCTATTGTTTTATTCTCTTCTGGAAGATTATAGTTAAATCTCAATCAAGTCTTACATAACAATGAAATAAACAATTTTACTATAACAAGCATTCCCACACAGAAGTGAGTAAATGCTTTCATTTGTGAAAAATTCCCAAACTGTACCTAAAAAAAAAAAATCAAATTAATCCCTGTCTCTATGGATAAATAAAATCACTTTTCTTTCTGTCTTGGGAAAGACAACTATAATTAGTTTAGAAAAATTCAATTTTAAACTAAATATTTTAAAACTTCAATGTGTAGGGCTGGAGTGACGGTGTAGTTGGTAGGGTATTTGCCTTGTATGCAGCCAATCCAGGTTCAATCCTAGCATCCCATATGGTCCCCCAAGCCTGTCAGGAGTGATTCCTGAGCACAGAGTCAAGATTAAGCACTGGAAATTGCCCATGCAACTATAAATAAATAGAAATTTTTTAAAAATTAAAATTTAATGTAAGCATTAATGGAAAAATGTTTTTACAAATATAAAATAGCCTATGAAATATTTTAAAATTTGTGAACTGATCTGACCTATAAGAGAAATGAGTTAATTAAAAAAATTAATAAACTAATCTTCCACTCACAATTTTTAAAAAACGCATATGAATGTTTGAATAAGCTCAATTTTGTAGACATGGTCACATCTTCTATTCATGAAATGTGAAAGCTTTACTTAAGATAATGATTATATAAGATTAATGGGAATCTTTTAGATTTCTCTCTTCAACTGACAGCTGACTGCACACCGGGAAACACCAACCAAACAAAACCATCATGTTTAGCCTCTTTAGGCTACACCCTCCTTGTTGGTTACTATGAAAGAATTGTGTACTAAGTGGCAAAGGAGTCAAGGGAAGTTGTGGAGTATTTCAGTTTTAAGGAAGAACAGAATGAGAATTAAACAGAAAAAAGGGAAAAAGGGGTCCATTGCACAGAAAAGCAAAGATAAGGAAGAGAACATGTGTGACATACTCAGGTAACAAGAAGTCCAGCAGGGGAGAGGTAAAATCAAAATTCATATTATCTATAATTTTTCTCAGTTAAACAGATTGATTACCAAGTGTTCATCTAAACTAGAAGCCACAAAAATCACTTTAGTCCCTTCTCCTGTATAGTAAACATCTAGTCAATCATTAAAATCTGTGGCCTTTAGTCCAAATTATTTCCTTAATCATCATCTTCTGATACAGGCAGTTAATTTTGTTTTCACAAACACCCTAAATGCCATTAGAGAAATTAGATATGGAGTATAAATTCAATAGATTGATCCCTGATAATTCATTAGTTTCAGGAAAAATATTCAGAGCAGATATTGGAATAAAGATAGTGGTATAGAAGAAGCCCCTCAGAGTGTGAGAATAAGAAAAGGTTCAGAAATCAAGAAGTTACTTTGCGCAGTATAAGGCACCTAAATTTGTGCATATGCTGGGAAGTCAAAAGAAAAAAAGACATAATTAAGAGATGAAATAAAAACAATTTCAGAGTAGATGGAGAACAAGAAATAGAAACAGACCAAAGACAGAAAAGTTAGTTGTAAGAAGTAGGAGCACAGCCCCTTCTAAAAATACTGAAAAACAGGTGGAAACCTGGAAAAGCTCAGAGGTCTGGGAGAAACTGAGAAAGACCACACAAACATCTGTTCTATGCTATGAAGTCATCACACAGAGTTTCAGCGTCCAGACTAAAAAGAAGATGGTTTTTCAGTTTCTTTTAAGAAGCTAAGGCGGAACAAATAAAATAGACTGGCAAAACAAAAAAGCCACAAAAATGTTCTATTCTTCTCTCCATGATACTGCACATTTTGGATGTGAGAACAATCACACATGGGCCAGAGTGATAGTACAGCAGGTAATTCGCTTGCCTTGCACATGGCAAACCTGAGCTCAAGCCCTGGCTCCCATATGGTCCCCCAAGCACTACCAGGAATAATTCCTGAGTGCACAGTCAGGGGTAATCACTGAACATTACTGGGTGTGGCCCAAACCCCCCATCACCCGAAAGAACAATCACATATACAAAATTCTTTAACACACATAATTACATATTTGTGTAACTTTATTTTCCTTTTACTCAGGTATTATTGCAACCACTTTTGAAATAATGCAAGTGACCTTCCACTAAATATAGCATAAGAAACACCAAGAAAATTCTAAAATGCAAAAATAAGATCAAAAAGGAGGGCTACAGTAAGCATACATTATTAGACAAGATAAATGTGAAGAACTATCTCTTCAAACAAATGTAATAAATGTTTTTCATCCTTGACAAGTGGCAGTGAGATATATTTTGATAAAACTATTTTTCATAGTAGACATTTTGTAACCAAATTAAAACATATTAAGCACCTTCAATCTAGTACACTTAACTATGCTGTCATCTGTAATGTTATACTGTATCAATTCATAGCACTGACTGCAAATGGTAACTTTTTGAAATTGAGTTTTTCAATAAATAGAAAATTACAAATGTTAATCACTACTATTACAAGACACATCCTATATCGATTACAGTGTGATTCAGTTTTTACATGGGGATTAAATGCTTTCTAAAAATTTATCACTAATACATATTTACTTACTTGCAGTATTAGAAAATTTAACAAACTTACAATGATTTTTGTTAAACTGAATGTTCAAGCTAGTGGATTCTCTTTTTAAAAGAATTTAACAGTGACAGAGACAAAAGAAAAAGAGAAGGTATAGAACTGTTTTACCTCTCGTATTTCATGGCCAGCTCCTCTGTATGATTGTAAGTCCTCTAAGATGCCTTCTGCATCTTTTAATACTACATTCACCTGATTATAAATTTCCTTCTCGGACTCTGTAGGCTGGGCATCTAAACAGCAGGAAAGCACAAGAAATTTTATAGTCACAAGATTTCTTTTTAGTGTCTATACATATATATATATAAAAACTAAGTATTAATTTAATTTTCTGATAAAAACAAAGATTTCATTCAATGGTAACTTAGCATTTCTTAGAAAAAACTGAGTCTTTCCATAGCTCTCTGTATCAAAAAGAGGCAAGGGAACCCCAAATACTGCTATTTGAGTTACAGGTCATCGCTGGATAAAAACCTAAAAATTATAATTCAAGATTTAATTGGGATAGCATTAAGAATCACTTTTCCTGCAATATTACTCATCACTATCAGTAATGACTATATGTGCAGAGATAATGATCTATTTTAATGCAACAGAAATGAAAAGTCTGCCAACTGGACTAATTTCCTATAAGATTCATTTTAATGACTTAATTTTGATATAAAAATATTAGGAAATAGTTCTTGGTGTTCTTTTCTGGGGTCATTTAAAATAGTATTCCAATGACTTTCACTGCTAATGAATATAAGGAGTTGATGAATATAAGGAGCTATGCAAAAGAGTTCAGAAACTGCTCCAGAATTAGTAGGCTGCTTAAAACCAGACACCTTTAGTGCTGCAATATTAGCACTAGAGAATTTTAATTCTAAAATTTCTACAGACCTGAAACTTAGAGGAAAATTAATCAAAGTTATAAAAAGGATAAATCAGGAACACAAACATATGGGCATTCCCACCACCTGTGGTGGAATCAGCCACCAAATGTTAAAATTTGACTAAATCAGGGTTTTTCTCTGACAAGCTAGAAGAAATCCTGTTTTTAATAACTTGGTCACCTGTTCCTCTAAAAACAAATCTTTTTTATCTAATATAGACTTTTTTTGAAATTGAGTTTTTTCTTAACTCATTCCAACTAGATCCCATTCAATACTCAAGATAAGGCATAAAGCACTTTAAATCATAAACATTATGATTGCCATATGTTTTAAAAAGAAATTGTGCTGGTATAGTTTCAAAATGCTAAAATTTTCTCTTACAGAAGTATGGGAGCAGAACAAATTAATAATATAAACTGACAGTATTTCTGTTAAATATCTTTTCAGTAATTTAAAGCTTTCCTGCATCCAATTCCTTTCCCAGAAATACACAATGATATACTTATTTCTTTTGTAGACATTTTAAAAGAAACTTGCTTTACATCTAAAACTATTACTCAAGATGACTAAAAACTGTAAATTAATTTTATCCTCGGGAAAAGTGATAACTCAGTTTCACTCATGAAATCTACCAATTGGTAAAATACATGAATGTAAACAAAATGCTCATTTTTAATCAACAATAACAATTTTTTATAACAGCACTCACAGCAACAATGGTAAAGTAACATTCACTGTGCAAAGTCAAATTAAGGATTTATAATCTCTTATGTTCCCTTGTTTAAGTTTCTTTCAGAAATCATGGTTTTGTTTTTTAATAAAAATGCTATGACAAAATAATTATACAAAAAGCCAATTGAAAAACTAAAAATACTCTATACAAAACCATAGATACTGTGTAACTAGACGTAAATACTAAGAACAAGTATTGTAGCTAAATGATTTTTTAGAGGTCCGAGTTCATCATTTAGCAGTAATATTTTATCTCAGTTAGCTAGAACATATTCTCCAAATAGACATTCTAAAAAGTACTCCTCTTAACTGTTATACTTACACCAGATGCAGTAGGAAAAAAAATACTTTTTACATGCAAAAACAGCAGTTTTATACTTTTCATATGGAAATGTGAAACTACAGACATAACATCAATAAGTTGACACATATCATAATTTGAATTCATGAAGTGGGAATTCATGACAAAGGACAGCATTTTGACTATTACAAATCAAAAAAGTGTTTTGAAGCTTGAAAGGTATTAAGCTATGCATTTCTGCTGTGGTGCCTAGCTGGTAACAGAAAAATGTGACATTGAAACATACAAAAGAAACATTGTCAAGTAGATTTACATAGACCTTGGAAATTTTTAATAACTGTTAATGGCTTAGTAAATACCAAGAAATTTAAAAATAAAATTCAGTCTCCCCAAAGGGGGGAAAAAATAGTATTCAGCACCACACTGATTAAACACTTTTTAAGACTGTCACAGGAAAATCACATTGATAATTTTGAAAGCTGCTGAAGACTGCTGTAGAAATGAAGACAAACAGAAAATAGCAGACAGGTAAGCACTACTTTACTGAGAGCCAAGTCATGCAAAAGGGTGAAACACTAGGGAGAGGAAAAGGCTGCAAAAATAAAGCTCCCCCCACTCCCAAAATGCTTCATATAATGCACCAAGACTTGTCACTTTGATTTTTCATAGCAAGAATAAAAATTTTTATTACCTAAAGAAAGAAAATATTCCACATAGCTAACAAAGACTTTAATTTTCAAAGTAATATATATGCATTACTGGGATTAGGCATAATGTCATCAATAATTTTGACTTAAAAATCATTCAAAGGAAACTAAAGCATGTTTCAGTTGCTTTTACTATATGAAGGCAAAACTGAGTATTCTAGTAATTTCACAGATTTCCTATAGGAGTCACTGAATATAACTGCTAAAACTGAAATTGTTATGGTACAAAGGGAAGCAAAGAGCAGTTATAAAATGAAAAGGAATCCAAGTCATACACACAAAAAATGGTGCGCAGGGGGGGGAGAGGGGAAGGAGAGAGGGGTAGATATTCGGCGACACCCAGCGGTATTCACAGATCACCTGGCTATGCTTGGGTGCATATATGAGGTGCATACTGGGGGTTAAACCTGAATCAGCTGTAGGTAAGGCAAATGCCGTACTTGCTGTACTCTTTCTGGTGCCTAAAAATTTTAATTCTGATAAATCTCTCTGCTTTAGTTCTGCATCCATTGGTTCAGCAAATACTTATATCATTTCATGTTTCATCAACACAGGGACCTTAATTTATAGTACACATACAGCACAGTATGCAAACTCAGCAAATGGGTAAATTTCCTTTAATAAAAATGCTTAATGAAAGAGAAGGAAGAGATCTAAACAGGCCTCCAATAGGAATTAAAGGAGGAAGCTATTATGCACCGTAAGTTATTTCTGAATACATCGTTTTAGAAAAATGTAAGTAAAATGTCATAAAAATAAATCTCAAAGTACAGGACAAAAAGCACTTGAAAATATACAAGAGGTAATATGGAAAAATAAAGCTGACTAAAATAGTAGATTATATTTTAAAGATGGGGCAGTGGAAAACAGATAAGACAAAAGACACAAGAATTAGAGGTAATATGTTACTTAATGAAGAGGCACTAAAACAAAGAATAAGCAGAAGATTCTATTTCTCATACACAAATAACCTATTATTTACTCTTTGTTCTATGTTACTTGGAGGTAAGTGAATCAAGGTTAAGTAACATGTACTGAATTTCTATCATTTATAAAACACTAAGGTTAGCAAATGTGACGGTTAGGAAGGAATATCAAAAAGTTCCTCTTCTTCCAAAAATCAACGTGTAGTGAATAAAAGTTTACTTAAAAGATTTGTCAATACAATGTGTTATAAATGGCAATATCATTTTTTTAAAGTCCCAATTCAGTGCTTTAAATAGGTTGTGATTAGTGTAATTACTGCCAAAACTGGTGGGCAAAGTGAGCTTTATACCTTAACTGGAAATTACCGCTGTTAAAATATAAAATCTTATATAGGTATAATTTTTTTTATTTTTTATTTTATTCCTTAATTAGGTATATTTTTTTTAAAAAGTTTCTTTTTCTAGTTTTTTTAATAAGTTTCTAGTATCTCTAAAGTAAAGATGATATATTTCACTGAAAATAGAATGTCATTTTATGCTTTAAGGCCTTTTTGTACATGTTCCACATAAAATGTTGCAAAGTAGTCTGAAAAATTCCATTTTACTCTTCACAATCTTATTCAAATATCATCATAAGCTCTTCCATGATGTCCAATCTACCCACTGTCATATAAAGTCATCTCTTCCTGATCTACAGCTTGAATGTCAATTAAACAAAACAGTTTGCCTAGAACTTCCCAAAAGCAGGGGAAATTTAGATTGTCCTCTCCAGCAGCTACTGACTGGAATACAAGAGCCAATAAAGAAAACAAGAGCCTTAAATGTATGTTAAACCCAACCAAGGTGATTTAAGTCTAAAAAGGCAGTAACGATTTAAAACCTGCATTTTGTAGACTAAGGGATTCTATTAAATTCTATTTCAAGTGCATTAGAATGGCTCAACTGTATACAGTTAATGCAAAATGTTATTATATTATGTAATAGTTGCCCACCAATGGTGGTATACAAAACTGTACTTAACCAATCAGAATGATAGTAATAGTAAAAGTAAATTATTCTGGTAACCTGGATATTCCTGTTAATCAAAAAATATAGCATTACATAATGTATAAGGAAAGAAGACGACTTTATTCTAAGTAATAAAGAATTGGCAAACCACCTGTGTTGGCATTCTGATTCTAGTATAAAAGAGCTTAAGAATAGACCCATCTGACGGGCTATGGTCACTATAGTAACTTAATGATAAGGTACACTTAAGAAAAATTTGTGCCTAGTGAGAAATAAATCTAAGTAAGGAAAAAAAAAACAGCAAACTCTGGTCTAGTCTACAGTGTTCTTTCAATGACCTACAACGTAAATTTTAAACCAGAGTTCTCGTTTTGACTGACAACAAGTAAAAAAATTAAATTACTATATACCTTTAGGAAGATAACCCCTTAAACACAGTTAATATTCTTTTTCTGACATTAAATCAGTTCCTTAAGTTTTAAGGACAATGGTCCAAACCCTTACATGGTGGAAAATCAAGCTTAAATTTTATTTTAAATACACTGAATCCATGCTTCTCACTTGACCGAAATATAATACTAGGTTTATAGATCAAGTGCCAAGTCTTGAACAAGATCTTGACTGTATCAAAGCCAAGATTCTGCAAATGTTAAGAAATTTGGGACAAAGAGTAAAAAAGACACAGAATAGCAGAAAAATATACAAGATCAAGTTTGAAACAGATGCAAATAAACTAAAATATAGCTCGAATGTAAGTTGCCTCACTGAGAGAATAATCTTTAAATCAGCAATCAGCTCAACATCCCAAGCTGATTAAAATTCATGCTAAACATGCACTTAAAATAGCATTGTTAAAATTGTTGAGAAGGGTCAAGAAAACTACCATTCACTTAATAACACTTTCCCTAAAACTAAACAATTTAATATGGTCCTGAGAGTGACATTTGCTACTCTGTACACAATACCCAAAATGTAACAGAATACTTACAGAAACTATAAAAGTAGATAAACATCAGAGACCATAAATTATTGCATGAAATGGAGATAAGCTATAAACAAATTGTACTGTCCTGATTTAAAGGGGATAATATTAATTATTCATAAAATTGAATGGCAGACTAAAACAAACTGAAGTTGACAGAACTGCAGTCTCTCTGGGAATTTATGAGATTTGTTTTTAAAAGCAGAAAGGTCATAAATGTTATTTATTTATGTTTTAATCTCAGATAAAAATAGAAGGGCTGGTGAGATTTCATAAACTAAGGCTATCAATCTCTTCACCCTTTCCTAACAATTTTCTAATGAACATTAGAAATGATCATAAATTATGATCATAAAATAGCAACATTCACACCAAAACATTAATTTAATATAATAGCTCTCAATTTGATAACAAGACAAGCTAACACAATACTGACAGCCAAAAAAGCAAAAGCTTTTTAACATGCATGGGAGTCAATGACACTTACCTGCCACTCTTAGACCATATTACAATAGGTCATGCAACATAAAACAAACAGAAGGCAAATTACTCAAAGGTCTGTGAACCCATTTTTCAAAATATATCATTAGAAAGAATTATTGAAATACATAAATTTCTTAACTTTTCAGTTTATCTGCAGATTAAATAATTTAGGTTCACACTTACCTTTTAATATTATGCCCAAATTACTGAGCTCTGAATAGCCTTCATGAACAGATTTATGTTTAAGATACTTTAAAAAGTAACTGAAAATTAGTCACTCATTCTCAATTGCAATAAAAATTTCCCCAAATATTGTTTATATTGACAAATCTTATAGTGGCACTTGGCTTTCCGAAAATTTTTGTAAAAATGCTTTCTTTGAGAGAATAGGTAGCAAATTATAAATGCCCAAACAAGAGATATGAATCTCTTACAGAATTCAAATAGAAGCATTTTATCATCACAATTTAATCTATATTACTTCCAGTTCTAGAAGGCACCAGAATTTTTACCCAAACAATTCATAGCTCAGTCATGCAAAGCAGTTAAAAAGATGGCAAAGTGGAAACATTCATTTAAAGCAAGACAAACGCAGTCTACTGCAGGCAAAGAGAAATAGATATAAAATCATCTTCTCACTTTCAAAATCAAGGAAAAAATTTGGCCCCTGTTCAAGGTCTGTGCATGTCAAAACTTTAAGAAGATTCCCCATGTTAAGGTACCTGTCAAGACAAGAATGAGAAAGAGAAAATATCCCTTTATAAAGAGAACATCTGAAATTTTTTTTAAAAAATAGTACAGGGAAAATGTTCATTAGGCCATGAATTCATCCTTCAGGTTACCCAGACTCTGCTCTGGTAGACAGCAAACCGGGTTCTCAAGTTGTTGATATGTAGGACCTATAGGTGAAATGTGGTTTTCCTGTACACAATGGCACAACTGTTGCTCTACTTCTCAAAATTCTCCTAAGACAAGTTTCATTAATGGCCTTATAATGAAAAATTCTTTAAGTATTCCAATAGTGTTAGTATTCTGAAAAAGAAATTTCTAATAAAAAGTTATTCACATGTTTGATATTCACATTTAATAGTGCACTGAAACAACAATTTATTTCAAAGCCAAATGTTTAATTCTGGCAATAGTTCACTATTGCATTTCATTTAAAATTGCAGAATATTAAACTTACTTCCCAAATGCCAATAAATACAGAATGTATTTCTAAACAAATTCAGATTATTAACAATTTGTGCAAGTGATTTAAACTACTGTTCCTGGGTATGCAGCACAATTGTGATTTGTTTCAAATAAGGTTGCTTTATATATACATATATTAGGATTGTAAGCACAGAAACTGCTGGCATAGTCACTAAGGCATACTATTAGAATATTCATCATAAGGCTATTTGCTTCATGGACTAATGAAAGGACAGTACTGGCTACAGACTCAACATGACTTTAGCAAATGAAAAACTAAAATTATACATATGATGGTGATGCTTGCCTACAATTGAGAAAAAGTCATGCAAACTTTGTTTGATCCCCATATTTTATTAACAAATATTCTGGCTGGCCTTCACTGTGGTGTGAGTATAATTAATCTTTCACCTTTACCATTATGCACCAGCTGTGAAGGGCTAAAGAGACTTACTTTCAAAGTCCAAGAAAAAATGTGCTGCATTGTGGTCTATGTCCCTGGTTAGCACCTTAATGAGATTACCCATGCCAGCAAACCTAAAAATAAAAATGGCAACATCATTTAGTTCCAGTAAAAAAAATTTTAGCAGAGGCCTGGGATTCGGCAAAGGCTGGCTTGCTCATAATTACCAACAGGTGCAGGTTTATATGCTTCTGGCATTGAAAATTTAGAACAACTAAGGCACGTTTGGCCTGAGTTTATAGTTCTTTTCCCTTTTTTCCACATATCAAAAAAAGTTATATAAAGATTGGAAAAAGATTATTTTTTACATAAAACTGGCAATATTTGCATATGATTAATATCTATACTTGTGTCATATCTTTAAATGCTGGAGGCATTCTCAATTTAACATCAAAAATTAAACTTGCAAATGCGTAAATACTGAGACCATTACTTTTTAAATAACAGGGATTTTTTTCTTCTTGCAGAATTAAATACTAATTGGGAATAAAGCAAGGTAGCATTGAAACCACATTTAACCATTAAAAACTGAAGGAAGTTATTAATGACCAGATTTAAAACTTTTTATGACATAAATACTTCTTACATATTCCTTACTCCTAAAATTAATCAAGCTATATATTATTTAACTCGTAGTTTGAATATTCAACAATGTGTACTATAAGCAACCATGTAAGTACAAAATTTAGACATTAAGAAAAAAGCATAAAGGTAACCAGCAATTTCCACAATCTGGTAAAAACACAGAAGAAAACTGGTAAAATTCAGACACTGGCAAAAATCTTGCACCCATATTTGTCATGGCTCAGAGAGGATGAAGGCAGAAGGAGAGAGACATCATGAAGATCTAGAAAACCAGGTCCTTGAAAACTGTAGTAACTACAGGAAGGCATACTATGGTACCATAAGCATCCATCTCCACCAATCTCAGTATTTTCTGTACAAATATAGAACTGCTGGCAAATGTAAGTAAAACAAAACATAAGAGCAACAATATTTTTATCAACAAGAAGATTCCTACTCACCCAATTAGATCTTCAAAAAGAGCCCTGCTAATCTCCTCTGCTCCCCCATGTCCTCCACATATTACTGAACAGCGCAATGTTACTAGCAGTAAGCTCCCCGTTAAATAAATACACATAAGTAAAGTCAATCTATTTATAAGGCAGTTGGATGAAATGGTACCTATCTAATTTATTTGCAAACATAATAAACAAAGAAAAATTCCTCTCTAGTAAAATAATATCACCCCGGGCCTGTTCTTCAAGCCTGTGTTCTCCCCTTGACCATGTATCTCACTTGCTTATCTTTTTTAAATTATTGAATCACTGTGAAAATAGAGCATTACAAAATTGTTCATGATTGCATTTTAGTATACAATGTTCCAACACCCATCCCTCCACCAGTGTAATTTTTGAGCACCAGTGTCCCCAGGTTCCCTCCCACCCAAGCATGCCACCTGCATTTATTTGTGGGATATAAAAAACAAAACAGTATGACTCTAATATCCAATGCCAGGGAAAATGGGCCAGGAAGGCTCTTCTATGTCTCTGCTTTTCCCACTCTGAAGAATATATCTTCTTCTGCTTCTCTCCTCTCACATCTAAGTAGGTTTCACTCAGTAAGAAGTATCCTGCTTCACCAAAAACAAGAACAAAGCAATTCCCCCAAAGGTAGAAATATATCTTAATCGTTTAGATATTAAAATCCATCTTACAAGGAATTTTAAGTGAGTGATCTGTATATTTTATACAGATGAATTGGCTTCGATGAGGGCTAAGGTAAAAATATTTGTATTTATTCTTTCTATGACTTGTAACGGAGTGCGGGATGGGGAGATAGCTCAAAGGACTGGAGCACATGCTTGACAGAAGGGCAAGGTAGCATCACTACAGAGGCCACAAAACAGATTCAATACTAACATGGTTTTATACATAATGGTAATATAAAGATGTGACATGAACTCCCAAACCATGACCTCCAATCACAAACTGATTACTGTCTTTATTTATTATAATGTAATAGGAGTCTTAAAAACTTTCAATGTTTCAAACAGGAATAAATCACAAGATCTATTTTAACCCATTTTTATCATGAATACTGCTGAAACATTATCCTAAAATTAATTCTATGAGTAGAAAACCATCATCAGATCCAGCACAGTTCCATGAAGAAGGATGTGCCTGATTTGCCTTACCTTTCTACTTGTTTTACTTTTTTTTTTCCCTTTAAGGGAAATAAGAAATGCATTCCTTCATATAAACACTGTCTATCATTTAGTCTCTTTCTAAGTACTCTGGGACTCTGCTTTGTGCAGTATTTGGTCCTAACCGACTCACTTTACAAGTACTCCAACATTTATATTTCTCAACTTTTCATCCCAACCATAGACATTTAATTTGAAAATAACCCAGTTTTTTATCCAATAGTTTCTCAATCAGGAAATGATTAATATTTAGATCTAGAAAATTCTGCTTGATCCAATAAATTCTTTTGTTAATAAAATTTTTACATACATTGTAAGATCCTTGGCAGCATGCTGGGCCTGTGTACACACTAGATCTTAGCTTCTTAAACTATGGACTGTACCTTACATGGGGTCATGCAATTAACTGAGAGGTAAGACACAAAAATATTAGAAACAGTAAAAGGTTTCTGAATGCACAATGACCAAAAATTAATTCAAAACCAACTGCATAATGAATCCATGGTGTTTCTGGCAATGCTCACCCATGTTCGTTTCTTAGGCAAAAAGGGATTATGAGTGGGAAAAGTTCTCAAAGTCCTTGCACCAGATGTCAATTAAAAAAAAAATATTCACCATATAAGTTGTGATAAGATAGTTTCAAATAATATGGCCCCTGGGGCAACATTACCCACTTGAGAACCACTAATGCTGTATGACTGTGGCCCAATGAAGATAGTCTCTCTACTACACTGCACATACAACAGATACTATGTAAACAAGAACTAACAGGTACATATTTCACTGAACAATGTTTCAAAGAATTTTTCGAAGATCTGAAAATTGTTATTATCATACATTTTTATAACGATAAATAAAAATTTGAGATCACTATCACTGTTGACTATTTTAATTCTCTTTTTAGAAAGGGAGACTTTGGGCCATACCCTGAAGCAGTGTTCAAGGCTTACTCCTGGTACTGCATTTGAAGATCACTTCAAGGCAGTGCTTAGGGGACTATATGGGATGCCAGAAATGGAACCCAGGTTGGCCATGTGAAAGGTTGGCCCATTATACTCTCTCTCCAACACACATATTAATTCTTTAGTCAAAGAACTGGAAATACAAATTTCGATCTCTCTCAATATAAGTGATTTCAAATACATGATATAAAGCTGATGGACAACTCTGGTCAAAAGCAGATAAATGCCTGATTTGAACCCTGTTTTTACCCCTTTCACATTATATTCGTGACTTTAGTCAAATTTCCTAGTTTCTTCATGCTTTAAGTTCTTATCTATAATACGGTCTACTGTGGAGGGTTCATAATGCACCCAATGAATTAATATAAGCAAAATATTGAGTACCACACCTAGGAACCTATTTGACGCTTTACCACAACTGTGGGTAGAGGTACAGAACTCACCTACTGAACCTGTTCCCAGAAGCAGAGCCTGTGAAACGGGAGACTGTGTGTGATAGCCATATTTCCCAACATATGACTGAAACTCATATGCTAAGCTAAGCTGCAATGGTCTATCTCATGGTGATTCAATGACTAAATTTTTTTAATGCAACATTATTTATCAAACTATATAAAACCTGAGTCTAAAATACTATTGATGGGCCAGAATGTGGCTCAGCAGTAGAGAGTATGCTTCATGTGAGAGGCCCTAGGATCAATTAATAATACCAAAGAATATCATGACTATTTTACAAGCACTAGTTCAAAGTTAATATATATTATAATTTTGAGTGTCAAAGTCTTATAACCTGAAATTAAGAGGGAAAGTTAGAGAATTCAAATTTTAATGTCCTTAAGTGATATCTGAAACTATCTGGAAAGAGCTACTGGTTGTTACAAATGGGTCTAGTACCTGGTATCAACTGGTTTAGCATCCTAAACTGGACCTCTTATAAAATCTAACCCAGTTCATCACCTGTTCAGAACTGAGAAGCTTGCTTTCTTGTAGGTTTCCCTCCTACTTTATGGTTAATCATTTTCTGTATCATTCCCCTTAGCAAAGATGCAATTATTCCTTGCATATTAAAAAGAAAAATCTATCTTGATTTTATTTCCCTTATCAGACTCCAACCTATTACATTTTTCTGTTGTAAAATACATTTAAAATAAAACCTTCATTCATCTTTTACTACTTCCTTCTCTTTTCCATTAAACTACCCCAATATAACTTTTAGTCCAACTATCCACCACCAATATTATTCTGGCAAATCATCAACTAACTTCCATGTGATCAATTCCAATTGTCTATTATTTCAAGTCCCCACCTTACTTCACCTGTGAGGAGCAACTGACAGAACTTCCAATGGTCTATTATTTTCACATTCTCACCTTACTTTGCCTGTCAAGAGCAACTGACAGAACTGACAATGCACCTTCCTCAATAAACTTTTCTTACTGGCTTAAAGGATGCCCGCACCTCCCCTACTGCTGGGTCAAACTGGTCCTTATTAGCAGGATTACTTCAAGAGTCTCCAAACAATCTCCCTCCTACTTTGCCTTCTTATACAATCTCTTCTTTTTATATGCCAAACCAATCTTTTACAATTAAAAATTGTTTGTTTATAAAACCATGCAACGGCTTATCAATGCCTTCAGAATAATACCCAGGTTCTTAAAAAAAAAAAAACCTCCAACTTTCCTCTTACTCTGATCTCATCTCCATCTCTGTCCACTATTTTCATACACATAGAACCAAAGCCTGCTAGTTTTTCTACCATGTTCAGAATTACTTCTCTTTGTAGTCTACCATTTTTCCATAGTCTGGGATGATCTCTCCATAGTTTCCTTTCCCTTTTGATAGAGGCGGGGATATGGGCCACACTACGTGGTGAGCAGTAGTTACTCCAAATTCTAAGTGCCAAGGATGGAACCAGAGTTGGCTACATGCACAAGAGTCCCTAACCCTTGCACTCTGTCTGGCCCCTCTTTAAATGAAAAGCTACCATACTTCCTTCATGTCGCTGCTCAAGATTTTCTCAGAAAGGGATTCCAGGACCAATCCATCTGCACAACCTCATTCCCTCCCCAATTTGATGGCAACATATCTTCCTTTGGTTATCTAATTATTGCTCTAACCTAATACAGACTTTTCTGACCAAATTTATATTTTGTGCACATCTGATACAAGCACACAAATTAACCTTCAGTAATGCAGAGAGAGCAATATTCACTAAATACATACATTATTCACAACTTATTGTGAATACTGAAGGTGGGATCCAGCAAAGTATCTCTTACTTGAACACACAATTACACACACAATAATTCAGCGAAGTAGAATCAAAATTCCTTTTTAGCTTTTGACATAGCTGCAACTCATATTAGAAAGAAAGCAGCTGATAACATTTAAATATTATTTAAATGTTAAATTTTTAATAAATTTAAAAGCTCCTATGACAAACAACTGTAAAAATTGAAAAACACAATATTTGTGAGTAACAGTATGATGCAGAGAAATAACCAACTCAAACAAGTCTAACAACAAAGCATCTTTATTATCCTGACACTTTATTTGCTTCTGCTCACTGGATTGCAAATTCACACCACATAATTACTTCTTTATACTTCTTTCTTCCTCCTTTTTCCCAGCAAGAGAAGTTGCTAAACATTATTTTCTGTTCAAGCACAATGACTGGGCAATATATATTTACTCATTAAATAGCATCACCAAAAATTCCCTTTTTTCTTACCCTTCCTCTTTCTGATCTGTATGTGGTAAATATGCTCAAGAAACTGAATTCTCCCTCTGAAAATGAAGTCTCTGAGGCCTGAGAGATAGTATGGTGGTTAAGGCACTTACCTTGCATCCTACCAACCCAGTTTGATTCCTGGCACTGTATATGTTCTCCTAAGCATAGAGTCAGAAGTAGCCCCTAAATATTGCTACATATGCCCTTCCCAACCCCACACCGCAGAGAAAAAGAAAACAGAGTTCCTGGGGGATACTCAATCTCCTTAATTTTTACATGAAATTACATTACTTGACTTAAAGTGACAGAAATAAAATGAAAATCAAAGAAATTTTATTTCTAGTCTTTTGATCCATCACAAACTATGTGATTTACACAAGTTAAATTTTCTTACTAGGGTGAATCTCTCATAGTGCTTTTGTTTCTGATATTACATGTTTGCTTCATCTTTCCTAACGCTGACATCTAGTGGATATTTTGAAGTGAAATGAAAAAAATCTTATTTGAGCTATTTTAAAGAAGTAACTCAGTAGAGTGCTTGGTTATATGCAACAAAGATAAATTAGGAGACAGATACTATACCATTAAACAGAAGTGAACCATACTTAAATATCAGCATTCCACCAGATTGTCATGGCATCTTTGATTCAGAGATTCAGAGATTACTTATACTACTCCCTTGATGCATCCCAGGCATTAAGCCATGAGTCCTGAGACGCTCACCAGGCAGAACATATGTGCTGCATGTGGGAGGCTGAAGTTCAATCCCTGGCACTGCATGGTTCCCCAGTAGAAGAGGAAGTAGTCTCCACCATCCCCCAGCATGACTGGGTATGGCCCAACACATGAAGAAAAAGTCACCAAAGTAAATTACTGCCCAAGCTACAATGTTTTCTGATACAACGTCTTGGACCAAGAATAGGTATAGGATACAGAAATGGAACAGTACAATATTCCACAGTAAGCAATTTGAGAGTACATAAAATGGGTGTGCAATGAAAATATTTGTCTAAAAACTCTCAGAATTGATGCTGGAAAGAGTACAGTTGGTGCAACACTTGCCTTGCATGTGGCTGAACTGGGTCAATCTCCACCACCCCATAGGTCCTCTGAGTCCCACCAGAAGAGATCCCTAAGTGCAAAGCCAGGAGTAAGCCCTGAGCACTGCCAGGTGAAACCAAACCAAAACCAAAAAACTCTCAGAAATGCTCTAAGGACATAATCAGGATCCCTCCCTCCTGCCTCCAACTCGGACACAAAGTTATTGCCACGTGTAGCCCTGGGGGACCTGGAACATTGATGGGTATGGTCATGGCCTGACCCACCTCTCCAACCCCAGAACAACTGGGATGGTCCTGGTGGTGTGGGATAACAAGGACCTTAACAGCACAGAATCCTTGGGCCTTGGTGTTGAGCTGCCAACCCATCTGGCCCAAGACTGTCAAGGGTGAGACCAGGCCCTCCGAAGAACTATTTGGGAAACCGTTCCCCAAAAACCCTCCAATTACCACCTAGTTTATGAAGGTTTATTTTTGAACCAAGTATGTTATCTATTATAGCTTTAAAGCTTTGGACAGCATATACACTTCATCACATACAAGAGCTATATTTACATAAATCAGAATTCAAATCACATAGCTATTTTTTTCATCTTATTTTGGGTTTTTTTTAGGGGAGTGGCACACCCAGCAATGTTCAAGGGTTACTCCTGGCTCTGCACTCAGGAATCACTCCTGGTAGGTTATGGGATACCAGAGATCAAACCTAGGTGAGCCACATGCAAAGCAAGCTACCATACACTATAGCTCCAGCCCCACACAGCTACTTTAAATACCTCTGCTATATGGTTAGTGTTGTTAGGAAGAAAAAGGGGGAAGAAAAAGTGAAGAGACAGAGGAAAGAAGGCAATCTAAGCTCAGAATAGGATACATAAAAAATGACTTGAATCATGGAGCTTAATTCCCCAATTTTATAAATGAAAACAACTCTATAGACTTCGCAACTTGGGGGGGAAAATAAGCATATTTTTTGTTCCTAAGTTTTTGGGCCATATCTAGTAGTACTCAGCTTTTCCTGGCCATGATGATCACCAATAACCCCTTGCACAAGTATGTAGTGCTGGGGCTTCAAATAAGAGTAGGCTACATGCAAGCCAAAGGCCTCACCCAATGAACAATTAGTTTTTTAAGAGGTGGTTGAGTCAATAATCCGTACAGTACAGCTTTTAAGAGCATCTTTAAAAAATAAACAAAAAAAACCTCACTCCACATTGATTAAAAAAAAAACAAAATCAAGTACTTCTCCCCATACACAATCAGGAGATACTCTACTGTATTCCCTTCAAATTAGTACCAGTGCTATTAAGCAATCAACCAATAGACCTGCCATAGTTAATATTCCCTTTCTTTGTAGCCAACTACAAAGTACTGAACAAACATTCAAATTAGTGACAGCACTCCAGGGTCTTCCTAGCATAGGCTCGCACGTTAACATCATTAGTTTGTATCGGTGGTCTTCAACTACCACCAAGTACACTGATGATGCCGACCCATCAGTGTAGAAAGGCTGAAAACTACTTCTCTACTGCCTTGGTTTTAACTGCCAGTCTGTGCATCATAAGGAGAGGTGCCAGTGTGCTAAGGTGAAAAGGTTGAAGATCTAGGTTATAACTATTTCAGTAACTACAGGTGTTTTTTTTTAAAACAAGACTTGGCTTTTTGTGTGTTCCCCAAGCACAAGTATCAGAGTACTTGATATATGCAGCCATTATATGGCAACTGATTATGGCATTTCTCATTTAAATTTAGGGTACTTCATACTGGTATGACTTACATCTTACATGTTTATTTCACATTTCTTGAGACATAATGAGAGTTAAGGCACCCTTTAAGGGTTAACATTCATTGTCCAACTCCCTTTTCTTACAGCATGCTGTTTAATTAATGATAAGTTTTTCAAAGCTACTTCAAGCAATTCAAGCTTACATTATTAGAATACTGCTTAACGAGGAAAAAAGCATGCAATTCTACTTCTTTGAGATTAGTTATATAGAACATTAAAAATCTACATTTAACTCAAAAGCAAGAGAAAACAAGGACTAGCTGACTTTTTACTAATACTTTTTTAAATCTAGGAACCCAAAGAAAATTCAGTGAATTTGAATAGAAACCTTTTCAGTAACTTTTGATGTAAAAGTTTAGCAATTTTTCCATCAAGATCATACACAAGAGACACACACATGAATCTCAAAACCGCTGCAGAAATGCCTCTGGACTCTGCAAAACGCCACTTTCGCCGGGCCACTCCAGATGGGAGCAGGTACTGTTCCTCCACCTGTCCCCTAGGAATTCCGGTGGCCTCCATCTTCTAGAACTCAACATAAAGTCCAGGTATGTGGGAGCAAAAGCAGCTTCACGGGACAGGGGAGGAGCCGGCCCTTCTTCCCCTGCACCGATGGGACTCTGAGATGACGCTCACAACTGCCCCCGGCTACTTATTAAGCTCCTACACTGACATGATCCAAACACACACGTATCTTGGAATTGAGCAGCTCGCTGCAGAGATCTCTCCAGACCCTAATTGTTAAAATTTTAGAATTCCTAGAGCACATGGCCACCCTTGCAGCTGTGTGACATTATATTCTATCCATAACAAGCAATACAAAACAAACTGTCTAGCATTCATTGCCTTTCGGCAGGTTTAAGTGGTGGTGGGACTGGTGTCCAAATCACTGTATTACTGTCATCCCACTGCTCATCGATTTACTCAAGCGGGCACCAGTATCGTGATAGCACAGCTGGTAGGGTGTTGAAATATTGAATGTAATCATAGTAGAGAAAGAGTATTGTGGAAACTGTCTGCCACACAGGCAAGGAGAAGGGTTGGAATGGGGAGGGGGGGTAAACTGGGGATTTTGCTGGTGGAAAATGTGCACTTGTGATGGGATGGGTGTTTGATCATTGCATGACCAAAACTCAAATATGAGAGCTTTGTATCTCACGATGAATCAATAAAAAGGGGAGAAAAAGAAAGATTATACACACCAAGCCAAAGCATTATTAGAAATACCTATGAATTCATCATTAATAGTAATCACAGGTAGTTTTATATTACTTACACTAACAATTACTGTAAACTTGCATTAAAAATTACAGTTTGGGGCTGGAGAGACAATACATCAGGCAGGCAATTGCCTTGTACATGGATGATCCATGTACAAGATTCACTCCCCAGTACTCCATATGGTCCACTGAGCACTGCCAGGAGTGATCACTGAGCACAAAACCAGGAGTAAGTACTGGGCACTGCCAACTGTGGCCCAAAAACAAACAAAAAAGAGACAATAATTATTCCATACACACTTATTTTATGTATTTTTCTAGTGCCTTCACATATGTAAGGCATGCACTCTAGCACTGAACTACTTGCTTGGTCTCACAAATTTCTAATTTTTAGTATGTTAACCACATTTCAGCATCACTGGTTATTATTCATACATGATTTCATAAAATCGTAAATTACTGTCACTGTCACTGTCATCCCATTGTCATCAATTTGCTCAAGCGGGCACCAGTAACATCTCCATTGTGAGACTTGTTGTTACTGTTTTGGGCATATTGAATACCCCACGGGGAGCTTGCCAGGCTCTGCCATGCAGGTGGAATACTCTTAGTAGCTTGCCGGGCTCTCCGAGGGGCGGAGGAATCAAACCCAGGTCAGCCGTGTGCAAGGCCAACACCTTACCCCCTGTGCTATTACTCCAGCCCCATAAATTACTACTTAAATCATTCGAAGAAGAAATTCAAGGTTTTACTAGATTATCAAAGAGGATCTGTGACAACAACAAAAAAAAAAAAGATTGAGAACTCCAGCAAAGTACTAATGTATGCAATAGGTAAGATGACTACGATTTCATACCGTCAGTACTGAAAAAGGCAAATTTTGACATGTAAATAGCTATTTATAACCTGGAAGAGCACAGAAACAAAGTACATGACAGTCACTGCCTGTGAAGAACAGAATGTATGTATATATAGAAAAATATTTCCACACCCACTAACCTGTTAAAACTTGAAACAATTACAACTGCATGAGTTTGGTACTCAGGACCCTCTAACAGTAGTAACTTCTTTTTTTGTTGTGTTATGATAATACATTTTTAAAGGGGCCAAAATAAGTAGAATTTTTACTTAAGATAGTATATAAAAACAGTTTCCCTTTTTAGTTTTCAAAAAAATATTGCTTAGATTTCTAAATCAACTATACTGGTGACAAGTAAATGACTTTAAAAGAATTTCAAAAGAAAATACTTACCTCGTCTACTGAAAGAAAGCTGTAAAAACAAATTCTAATTAATTTACATTTTCCTCACTACCTTCTACTCTAAACAATACAGGATATTTTCTAAAGTAATTTTTAGCAGTTTAATATTATGTACAGCACATATTCCTTAGTCTGTTTAGCCAATGTAAGTTTTTATTTAATTCACAGCTTTTGATTTCTATCTGAATAGTCGTTTCCCCCAAAGACATATTTACCTTCAGCCAGTACTGGTGATTCTGTTCTTGTCCCTCTATCTGTTTAAAGAGAGAAAAAAATGAAGAAAATATAAACAATATACTTTAAAAGAAATTTAAATTTATTAACAGGGCTGCAGAGATAGTCCAAGGGTTAAGGTGTGTATTCTGCATGCAGCTAACCTTAGTTCAATCCTCTGCACCAACATGACCAGTCCCCAAGAATTGCTGGGTGCACTCTTCACTAGAGGCCTCCCACAAGCATCAATGGGTGGTCCTGGTAATCCCCAGCTCCAGAGAGCCTAAACAGCATTGCATCCTTGAGTCCTTGCATTGAACCACTGACTCAGTTCGCTGAAAACTCACCAGGACCCTTAGGCCTCCTGAGCACCCTGTGGAAGCACCCCTCCAAAAAGAAAACATGAAAGGCCATGAATACTATCACATACATATGCTGCTTAATTTTCTGGATTAGTTTAACAACTACAAGTGGAGAAACTACTAAGAGTAAGTCACTGTGTTAAGCCCTAGGGGACAGCAACAGGTAACAAGATGCCCTAACTGCTATCTTCATTGTATCTTATGACACCTCTATTCTTCCATGTGCTCAGATAAAAATTCGGATTCCTCTGCAAGTATTTTTATTTACACATTCATTTTCACTTAAACTCACTACCTAAAATATACCAAACGATGTTATGTTTACACTTAATATAAAGGATATCAATGCTATTCATGTCATTCTAAAATGTAGATGAGGTAGTATAAAGAGCTGGAGAGACAGTACAAGGATAGAGATGCTTGCCTTGCAGGTGGCCGGCCCCAGCTCAATCCCCGGCACCGAATATGGTTCCCCAAGTATCAACAGGAGTGGTTCCTTAGCTCAAAGCCAAGAGTAAGCTTTAGGCAAAGCTAGGTGTGGTCCCAAAACAGTAACAATAAAAATGCAAATGACCCAGTATTTTTTCAGTTAAAAACAATTTTTAAATGCTACTGAATAAAATTTCAAAACATCCAGTAAGGCAAAAGAACAGGGGCCTGGAGAAATAATACAGTGGGTAGGGTTCAAACCCTGGCATCCCATGCGGTTCCCCCACGCACTGCCAGAAGTAACTCCCGAGCACTGCCAGACATGGCCAAGAACAACAACAAAAGAAACAGTTGGATGACTAAATTTGTTTTGATTTACAAACCATTAGTTTGCAACTTTTACTCCAGAGCTTCATATTTTCTACAACTTGCACATTATTCATTCCACTTTATTTTTCTTCTCTCCACCAGTCAGACGAATGGAAGCTACTTATGCTCCAAGACTAATAACTTTTTTTCCTCAAAAGCTCCTCTTGGATCAATGCTACTACAAATGGGATTTTTGCTTTTTCTGCCAAAGAAAAGCTTCAATCCCTAAGGCCCACTTCATCCACCCAGAAATCAACAAGAGGCTTGACTGACCACCTTCACAAAGCATAGGAGAAAAACCAATGCTACTTGCACTAAGCCATGAAGGAAAATTCTAACTATCCTAAGTCTTCATCAAGAAACAATAAAACATTTGTAACTGTTTTCACCTCTAAAAATAAAATGCCAAGTATTTTGTAATAATTAGAACATATGTAAATTAGATAATCCAGACATCTAAAAAACCCACAGACTTAGATTCCTGAAGTGTCAAAATTTATTTGCCTTCCAGGATATTGGTGGTGGGGAATGTGCACTGGTGGAGGGATGGGTGTTTGATCATTGTGAGATTGTAACCCAAACATGAAAGCTTGTAACTATTTCACGGTGATTCAATAAAATTCAAAAAATTTAAAAAAAATTTATTTGCCTCCAGCAAAATGTAAAAGTGATGACTTCAGAGTATTCCAGCAACAACATTTACTGCTGTGCACACAGATATCAATGGGTCTAGTTTATATGTGCAAAAAATAATGGTTTCTTGGAAGCATAAGATACAATGTGCATTCAACACTGTAGTCAAGTTCTGTGAATAAACCAACACAGAAAACTAGATAAGAGAAAGCATATAAAGTGATGATGTCTGAATTGCTGCTGTGTTGTGTGTGTGTTTAAAGTCACAAACTCTTAACAACAAAAGGAAGTTTTTTTTTATATTTGCAAGTTCAAGAAAAATAAAATTAGGTTCCCGGGCCACAGCCACATTGCCCAAGGGTCACTTTGGCAGTGCTCAGAGAACAGATACACTATCAAGGGTTAAATTGAGTCTGGCACATCCAAGGCCACTGCTTTACCCTCTACCCCTGCACTACCTCTCTGGCAATAAGTTAAAAAAAATAAATAAAGCTATGCATAAGCTTATCTGTTGATCTGAAATGAGAAGCCATTCCCCCTTTACAAGAGGTATTTTAAACGTGATATACTGTTAACAGGATGACTGAGTAACAGCAAGAAAAAGGCTTCATTAAACTGAGAAACTGAAGACATCAGAATTCCACAGAATAAAAGGTATCTCGCTGTCCCTTAGATCCAAAAAACCATGACATTTATTTCATGCTATTTATTTTATTGCTTGAATATTTGAATGAGAGTACAGATAATTCAAGTCAAACTCACAAATGAGAGGAAAACATTTTGTCTTGTTTTTGAAGGTTTCAATTGATGGAGGTACTGTGATTTACAATATTGCTAATGGAGTGATAGTACAGCGGGTAGGGCATTTGCCTTGCATGCGGCTGACCGGGGTTCAATTCCTCCATTCCTCTCAGAGAGCCCGGCAAGCTACCCGTGGCGTATTCAATATGCCAAAAACAGTAACAACAAGTCTCACAATGGAGACGTTACTGGTACCTGCTCAAGCAAATCAATGAACAATGGGATGACAGTGCTATAGTGCATAATTTCAACATCACACCTATCACCAGTGTGACCACCTCCCTCCCCTAAAGAACCCAAATGTCCCTTCCTCTCAATTCCCTACATACACACACACACATACACACACACAGAGGTGTGGATCAGTTCTCCTGCTGTGCTATCTTTGACCCTAGCATCTGAACCCCACCAGGAGTGACCACTGGGTAGAGCCAGGAGTGAGCCCTAAGTACATTATACAGGGACCAAACCAATAGTCCAGCAGATAGGTGTTTGTCTTGCATGCAGCTAACCTGGGTTCGATCCCCAGTAATCCTCACAATTCGAAACACTGCCAAGAATGATTTCTGAGTGCAGAGTCAGGAGTTAAGCCCCAAGTAACACCAGGTGTGGCCCCCAAACAAACAAATTAACAAAAACAAGTTTTTATATGTCAAGTATCAATCACCAAAGTTAACATATAAACCATCAATATTTAACCAGTGCATTCAATCTTCTTCCTAATAGACCTTTTCTCAGAATAATTGTTTTCATGAACTTTTAAAGTTAAATGTAACATAACCATGACATATTATCCTAACTCCAAATAGGGAATGACTGTGGTGTTGTTTAAGCTTTTATATAAAATTATGGATTTATAGTGAGTCATTTATATCTTCACTGCATTTTAAAAAATTTAACACTAGAGGCTGGGGAGATCGTTCAAATGGCTCAAACACAGATTTAACATGCCAGAGGTTTTACATGGTGTGATCCCTGGCACTTTATTATCCCCATCCCAAGCACCACCAGGAGTGATCCCCTATCTCAGAGCACTGACCCTGAGTACAGCCAGGTGGCCCACTCCTCCAGAAAAAGTAAAAAAAAGGGAAAGAAAAATAGTGGAGTTACACATTCATTTTATGACTTGTTTTTTGTTTTCGTTGTTGCTGGCTGGTTTGTGACTTGTTTTGGTGTTTTCTGGGTTGTTTTTGGTGGAGGGGTGTACATCCAAAGAGGTGCTCAGAGAGCCCAGCAAGCTACCGAGAGTATCCCGCAATTCTCAATGAACAGAAACTACAGCTCCATCTAAAAGTTCAAAGATTTGGTGATGGTTGGGCCCAGTAGTGCCAACTGTGTTTGGGGCCTCACATAGCACACAGGAGATGCTGGAAGACCCTGTAGTTCGTGGTCAAACTGCTGTCAACCACGCACAAGGCCTTGACTCCTGTACTACTGGGCCCAAGCATTGACCCACCCATTCCAGTTGGTTGGAATTAGTCCCCAGGGACCCTGAATACTACTTGGGAGACCCCGCACCAAAATGTGACAAATTACAAGCTTTCTGATCTGATACTGCTATGGCCCTCCATAACTTCTTAGTAATAATTTTAAATTATTATTTAGATAAACATACATTAATAAGAGTCGGAAAGACTGTACAGGGGGCTGGAGTGATAGCACAGCGGGTAGGGCGTTTGCCTTGCATGCAGCCAACCCGGGTTCAATTCCCAGCATCCCATATGGTCCCCTGAGCACCACCAGGAGTAATTCCTGAGTGCAACGCCAGGAGTAACCCCTGTGCATCGCCAGGTGTGACCCAAAAAGAAAAAAAAAAAAGAAAAAGAAAGACTGTACAGCAGGAAAGGCACTTGCCTTTCACGCAGCCAGCCCAAGTTTGGTCCTGAAGATTGCCAGGGAGTGATTCTTGAGCAAAGAACCAGGAGTAAGCCCGAAGCACTGGCAGATGTGGCCCCTCAGACTGAAAAATAAAAAAACAACCCAAAACAAACACCACACACTGATAGCTATTATATTACAGTGCCTGCTGTCTCTCCACTATCAGGGAAGAGTGTGAGAGAAACAAATTCAACTGTTCTGACCACAGAGGCAAAGATAAAAATAATCTGAACTACATCAAACTGGAAAGTTTTTACATGGCAAAATAAGAAGACGTAAAATAAAATAAAATAAAATACACTCTAGTGAATGGGAGAAAATAGCTGCACACAATCAGATAATCAACTGATATTTAAGGTTTATAAAGCACTCAACAAAGTTCAACAAGGAAAAAAATCTAACTCTGCACAAAAATGGGGAGAGATGAAAAGGCATCTCCCCCTCCCCCTAAACGATACTGTGATACATTTACCTAATGGAATACTATTCAGCAGTAAGAAAAGATTAAATCTTGCAATTTGCAACTACAACTACACAGAGCTAGAGGATACTATCTCTAGGTAAAGTCAGTAAGACGAAAACGATCAGATACAGAATGAGCTCTCTCATACGTAGGATATAAACACACACAGTGAAAAAAAAAAAGAACAAAAGGCCAAAGGCAACAGAACTAGAGAATTGACTGGACCACAGAACTGGGAGAGGAGATCAATGGATTCGGGAGCAGGTGCTAGGTAGAGGTGTGGTGTTGAAGCAATGACTGCATGAAACTATCATTTAAAGTACTATAAATCATAGTATCTCAACTTAAAAAATTTATCTGAAAGTTCACTGCTCTTAAAATCTGTTTTATAAACAACATACTCAAAAATTAAAGATTAGTGTAAGCTAGCTTTCGACTTTGCTTTTGGGCCAGACTCAGCTGTGCTCAGGGCTTACTCCTGGCTCTGTGCTCAGGGAACACTCCTGGCAGTGCTCAGGGCGGGGGGGGGGGGGGCGCTAGTGGGGAGGATATGTGATGATGGGGACCAAAACCAGGGTCAGCTGTGTGCAAGGCAATGCCTTATCTTCTATATTATTTCTCCTATCAGATTCTTTAAATAATAAAGGTAACTCTCTGGTAAAAAGAAAACTAACTTTCAAACTGTAGAATTTGAACATTTAAAAGTCTGAAAACACCCAGAGGAAAGATGACAAAAATATCAAGACCATGTTTAAAAATGTATCACTCAAAGAAATAAACCTCTTTCCAGAAAAAGTCACAACAATGAAGCACATAGGATTTTATGAACTAGTCTCTCTGCAATACAGTATCTTTCTTCTTCTTTCTGTTCTACAGTATTCCAAATTGCTCCATGAACCATAGGAAGAGATTTCTCTTTACTGAGGCTCACATTTATTTTGGACCAGTGTTTATCAAACTTTTCCGAAGGCAGTCACCCTGTTCTACTGACTGACCAATCCACTAATTAAAATACAGTGTGTCCCCCATTTACTTGACCTTCAACTGTAGCCCCTCAAAATATTCTGGTGGTATTATTCACACATTATGGTTTATTTACTACAAAAATAAAACGTGACTAATATCCAGTAGACATTAGAAACAAGGGCCAGGAGGACTGGTCCATGGTAGAAAGCTTGCCACACACTTCTCTGTCCTAGAGGAGAGGGAGTGCCTTTAGGACAGAGAAGGGACCACTAAGACAATGATAGTTGGAAATGACCACTCTGGACAAAAACTGAGCGCTGAAAGGAGGTAAACTAATATATGTGATATTTTTTCAGTAACAGTATTGCAAACCACCATGCCTAAAAGGAAAATGAGATGGGGGAGGAAGGGGGGGAGGGAGAGAGAGAGAGAGAGAGACTACGGGGGGGGGGGGGGGGGGATGGAGGTGGCAGATGGGAGGGAAGCTAGGGACACTGGTGGGAGAAATGTGCTCTAGTGAAAGGATGGGTGTTGGAACACCGTATGACTGAAACTCAACCACGACCAATTTTTTAACTGTTTATCTCATGGTGATTCAATAAAAAAATAATTTAAATACCCTAGGGGCCCACAAAGTCTCCCCCATTTGAGAAACACTGCCTTAAATACCCTAATTCATATGCTTCTTCACTAAAAAAAAACTTGTAAATCATACTATTTGTTACTCTTTCTGAAAATCACATTTCAAATCACTGAAGCTCAGTATTTCAAAGTGGAGATCTTTAGCCGTAAAAATATTTTTAGCTGTACAAAGACAATGTATTTCAAACATCTTTGAAAATAGTACTAGAGTCATACAAAATTATCCCTTAATCTATTTGGGGTTTTTTTTGCTGAGTTTTTCTTCTTTTCCAGTTTTTGGGCTACACCCGGCTCTGTACTCAGGAATTACTCCTGATGGTGTTTGTGGGCCCATATTAGATTCTGGGGATTGAATCTGGGTCACTGCATGCAATGCAAGTGTTCTATCCACTACACTGTCTCTCCAGCCCACTAATCTATTTGTTTCTAAAAAGTATTATTTAGGAGAAGCAAAACACATTAAAGAGAGCAGAAACAACACTATGGAAAGACTGTGCTAAAATGGACAGTTATTAATATTTGTGAATAGTTGCACGTATTTCACCAGAAACCACAATGTTTTCATGAAACCTGCGAAAGAAGCATGATACCCATTTTTTAAAAGGGGCCAGAGCATAAGTACAATCGACAGGGTAGACACATATCCCCAGCATTCCATATTGTCCCCCAAACACCTCCAGGAGTAATTCCTGAGTGCAGACCCAAGAATAATACCTGAGCATTTCTGGGTGTGGCCCCAATACCAACAACAACAAAAAAGTAAATGAATCTCAAAACTTGGTTGACTTGTCAGTGCTAGTAAGATAGCTCTGCCTGATACTAAAGTTTAATTCCATTTTATCCACTTACAATGCCTCAAGAGCACAGACTTCTTGTAAGAAAAAAATTGATTTTGTTTTGCTGATTATTTTTATTAAAATAATTATTGTAACCATTACCCAGGACAAGCAGAACTTGTGGGATGCAACTGTAAAACAACTTCCTGCCTGTCACTGTCCTTTAAAGCAATAGTTAGTACCCCTCAGCAACTATTCAGGCAAGCCCACTATTAGTCATTTTCAAGTCAGAAAAACCATATGAGTTTAGAAATCTATAGACCCAATTTAAGAAGGTTCTTCTAATTTTTTGGTTTATCTATCCTTCACTTTTCCCCTCTTCCAGCTCTAGGGAGTAAATGAAGATGGTGTTTCACCCTTCCGCCTAGCACCTTGCTCTACCCTTCACGGGTGATTAGTAAGGGTCATCTCTCAGAGAATGCTCTCAAGGGTTCCTTAAAAGTTCTCAGCCACTCCAGCCCTGGTAATGTCTCATTTACAATTCCCTTGGTGCAGAGCAATGCAACTACTCTGGAAACACACCTTCCCCTACATCCTTTTCCAGATACCACCCTATTCCCACGGGCGTTCTCTCACTAGTGGCTTGATCTTGTCTAGGAACTCTCCGTTTCCAAAGAACTCTGCATCCACTGACCCCTGGATTGTTCCTCCCCAAGAGATTGGGCATTATAGTCTATTTGGGGGAAAAATTGTCTTAGCACAGCAACCTGGTTCAAAAACTAAGCTCTAACTTCCTGAATGGAAATAGGAATAGGTAGCTGCTAAGTTATAGGATCTATTTTCTGGCTTTCTGTTGCCAAAATCTTCAAGGTGTTCCCACAACTCACCTTAAAAATGTGCAGCTACTAACTTTTGGCCAAACTCAAGAAAAAAAAAAAAGTTTCACTTTAACATTACATAATATATGAGGCTGGAGCAATAGCACAGCGGGTAGGGTATTTGCACGAGGCCAACCCGGGTTCAATTCCCAGCATCCCATATGGTCCCCTGAGCACCGCCAGGAGTGATTCCTGAGTGCAAAGCCAGAAGTAATACCTGAGTATTGCCAGGTGTGACCCAAAAAGAAAAAAAAATTAAATAATATAATCAACTTTTTCCGGGGCTGGAGCAATAGCACAGAGGGTAGGGTGTTTGCCTTGCACGCGGCCGATCCGGGTTCAATTCCCAGCATCCCATATGGTCCCCCGAGCACTGCCAGGAGTAATTCCTGAGTGCAGAGCCTGGAGTAACCCCTGAGCATCGCCGGGTGAGACCCAAAAATATATATATATATAATCAACTTTTTCCACAAATTCTACAAAACAGAAAAATCCATGGTTCAAGCAAATAGTCACCCACCCCTTCCCCCTTTGTCCTTATGTCCCTCAGCAACATAGGACTGATAGGAATACAGTTAAACAGAAACAAAACACACATATATTCATGCATTTTTATATTCTGAGAGCCTAACAAAAGAAAGCAGAACTAGACAAAGCTTACTGGTATTCTCTTTCTAGTATTATGGAATTCTAGAAAAATTCCAACTCACAAAAGGTTATTTATATTTTCCACTTTACACAGAATGAGGAAAAGTGTGTCTAAAACTTAGTCTATTACTTAATAAAACTGGGTGTATACTGTACACCACCAGAAGCAGCAAACACTGTCTGGAGACAACTGTCTTAGAGCACTACGTTGCTCTGATTATGACATGAGGACAGTTTCCTGTACTACTTAAAACCCTTACAATTTCATTTATCTGTGGCCCAAATAAAAATTTTAAGAGATATGAGAATCCAAGGGGAATAAAAGGACCTAATAAAAGTTGTGCTTGTGTACTTAATCTAGAAAGAACTTAAGAGCCTAAATATTTTTTTAATTTGAACGCATAATCAATCTACCTATTCAAACTAAGAAAACTGAAAATGGGGGGCCGGAGCGATAGCACAGCGGGTACGTCATTTGCCTTGCACGCAGCCAACCCGGGTTCAATCCCCAGCATCCCATATGGTCCCCCAAGCACTGCCAGGAGCAATTCCTGAGTGCAAAACCAGGAGTAACCCCTGAGCATCGCTGGGTGTGACCCAAAAAAAGCAAAAAAAAAAAAAAACCTGAAAATGGTTTAAAAAAATAAAAGAAAATTAAGAGGCCAGACCATTAGTACAGTGGGTAGGATACTTGCCTTGCAAAAGGCCAATCCAAGTTCAATCCCTGACACCACATATGGTCCCCTGAGCCTGGCAGGGAGTAAGCCCTGAGTACCAACAGGTATGGCTCGAAATAAATAAATAAAATAAAATATAAATAAATGGTTAAAGAAATATTTTTAAAAGCTCCTTATAAACAAAAAAACACTGACAATCTCCTAAAATTAAGTTACTTAAAAGTTACATATTTAATATGCTAATCAACTGCAATCAGGGGGTAAGTAACACAAACCAAAACCAGAACATTGGTCTTCAACTGGATTTTCTGTAAGTCTTAGTTAACAGTTTTGAAAGATAGACAGCATCTCCTGGCCAGCTGTCACCATGACACACACAAGACTGGAACTTTGGCACACCCAGTTCAAAGGTTTGTCAACCTCAGGCTACATATTTAACTACTGATTCAACATACTATTCTATAATTAAAAGCAAAGTATTACTAGGTTATCTGTATTCACATTTTAATATAGGATGTACCAATTTCAAGGACTATTTCCAAAATACTTCAGTCCTTGATTCTCAGGTACCAAACCACTTTTACGTACGCATAACCAACTTGGAACCTGCACCACAAGCTAGATTATTTTATATTTCCAAATCGCAAATTCACATACATCCAAAATAAATGAAGCTCACGACTCTGTTTTAAAGCATTAACGTGGTGCATAAATTTATGTAATAATAGAACACTTGTTTTAAACAAGTCAAAGCAAATTTGAATGTATAGGATCAGGAAGACAGTACAGAGGGGAGGGCGCCTGCCTTGCAATTGGCCGATCCAGGTTTGATCTCCAGCACCACATATGTCCCCTCAGCCCCTCCAGGAGTGGTCCCTGAGCACAGAGTCAGGAGTAAGCAAGCCTTGATCACAGACGGATGTGGCTCAAAACAACAAACATAGCAAATTCCGCTGTATCAAACTAGTAAGTAAACTTTCAAATATACTTATTTACAGAAAATACCTGAAAGGGAGAACTTACAAAAATGCTAATAAAATGGAGTCGTATTGCCCTTAAAAATAGTAGAAGTTAGACACTTAAAAATTCCCCTCCACGTAACTATGCTTGTCTTACTCCCCTAAACATATATTGTCCCGAGATATAAAGAAAAGGAAGCCTCACTTTTAAATGTATTTAATTAATAGATTTGGTTGTTAGAAGTTGTCAGAATTTTAAGTCAAAACTATGAATTCATTAAAAGACACAATGTAATGTAATCCCTTGCAATACACGTTAGTGTTTCTCATATTTCTCTTTAAAGTCCCTGAAATTCTTATATTTGATATACTTATACTATGATTTATTACATTTGATATTTCGGGAATTTGATATAATCAAAAATAAAGTCCCTGACATTCTTTGTAAACATAGTTCTTTTTAAATATAAATACCACATATAATTTTTGAAAACAAATGTCAGCATATTAGGAAATGCCTTTGGAATAAATCTTGAAGGAGATCAACAAGCTGCAGCGATATCTCCAGACCCCATGCCAGGCTGACTCTCATCCAAGGCACCCAGGAGGGGGGCTCGTAAGCCCACCACACAGGAGCCCTGGTAGCCGAAAACCTCCAGAACCCAATCGCCACCATGCTCACGCCAGACTCCTCAGGCTCAGGACAAGCCACATCCAGGAATGAATCTGTTGCAAATCTGAGGTATGCGGGTTTTGTGACCAAGATCTCCAGGCTTTCGTGGAGTCGGGGACAGGCGACCTCCCCCATATCCACTCTGTCCCTCCAGGATCCTGGCAGTCACGCCCATGAACTGCTTCTGGCGCCATACAAGCTCATAACAGATCAGGATCCAGAGACTCATAAATAAATCTTGAAAGGATCAACAAGCTGCAGAGATGCTTCTAGACCACCAAAGTCACTATCCAGTTAAAAATTTAAATCCAGCAATTACCACCCCATTTGAAATTTTAGAATTTTTAGAGTACACAGCTGCGACATTTCATACTCGACACCACTGATACACCGGAAAAGCACAACACACTGGATGTCATGTGTAGCAGAAGGCATACATGACAACTGTATCTCAATTAAGGAAACATTAACCACAAGGCTTAACCTATAACATAACAGTAATCTCTTATACGAGGGCTTAATGGGTCCAGGATGAGATACAACAAATCTTCACATACTTTCTTCTAAAGATTTTTTTAAAAATCATTTTAGCAAACTAATCATAACAAGCAATACAAAATAAATCATTTAGGGCCTGCTATTGGGTCAGTTTGGGTGGTGGTTGGGAAAATTAGAAATAATGGCGGTGGGTAGATTCTTAATCTTAGAATTCCACAACGATCACTTCATACAAGTTTGCCAAAAAGAAGATTAAGGATGGGGAACAAAAACTATAACGGTATATACTGGGGCGGGGAGGGGGAGGCTGGAGCGATAGCACAGCGGTTGGGCATTCGCCTTTCACGCTGCCGACCCCTGTTCGATTCTTCCACCCCTCTCGGAGAGCCCAGCAAGCTACCAAGAGTATGGAGCCCGCATGGCAGAGCCTGGCAAGCTACCCGTGGCGTATTGGATATGCCAAAAACAATAACAATAAGTCTCTCAATGAGAGACGTTACTGGTGGCCTCTCAAACAAATCGATGAGCAACGGGATGACAGTGACAGTGATTGGGAGAGGGAGAAGGAGAGACGGTTCAAGGGGCTGGAGTACAAGAGGAAACCCCCAAAGGGATCTCAAGACCACCCCACCAAACCAAAAAGTACATACTGGGTTCCAACTGCAAGAAAGATACTAAGACCAGAGTGGGGTGGTTACCCCCAAGCAGCTTGGAGAATCTCCAAGTGCTTGATGCTGGACTGAATCAAACACTCAGTTCCCTCCCACATGCACTCCAGCCCTGTGAGCCATCTCCCAGGCTCCAAAAGCGTCTATATTTTATTCAGATTTACTGTGGTATGTACACTGTACATATGCTGGGAATAAAATATTTCCTAGTTCTTTTGGGAATAGTGGCTGGGGGCTACATTCGGCTCAGGGACTAGGGGGACTACTCCCTGGAGTGATGTACTGGGCCACAAGAACCAGGGGCTCCCCATATAAAGCACACACTTCCATCCTTTGAGCAATCAGTGTGGGATTCCCCCCCACCCTGCGCCACGCCCCTCCGGGAGGGGGTCCTCCCAAGAGTATTCAGCAGCCTCTTCCCAGCGGTGCAAAGCTAAGGCCCAAGGATACAGACCTGCTCACAGGGCCCAAGGACATACATCTGTTCAGGGCGTGAAGTGCCAGGGACCACTAGGGCAACCAGGGATGTTCAGGAACCTCCACGGCTACACCTGGATGCACTGGGGTTTGAGAGGGGGAATGTGGGGCCAAATATAAAACTCCTGACTTGCTGAACTGTCTCAGTCGCAAAAAAGGTCTTTTTATTTTTTAATGTGGCACAAGCAGAGGTGCCCATTGTCCTTTGCTCTATGTTTTCAAGAACAGCTGAGTAACAGAGAGACTTAAAAGATAAATATGTCTCCCTCTGAGCAAGGGACAGGCACACTTACTGCACAGTACAATAAATATGTAACGTATCCTTTCAGAGAAAAGGCAGGCATCTTCTTTCTGCTCAGTATAACAGATATGAATTCCAAGCTGGAGGGGTGAGGGGGAACCTGAGGACACTGGTGGCAGCAAATGTACATGGGAGAAGGGACAGGTGTTGGAACATTGTATGACTGAAACCCAATCATTAATAACTTTGTAGCTGGTTATCTCATGATGGTTCAATAAAAAAAAAGGAAAAAATCTGAGTTCCCTGGTACACTGTTATTGGAAATATTAACTGATATAGTTATATTTAATAAGTAGAAACATGAAAATTAATCAAAAAATTAAGAATAGTTATGGCTATTCCACTTCTGGAAAGATATCACAAAAACACTCATTCAAATACACACACACAGACACACACAAACTGATTCCCATGTTCTTGACAATATTACTCATAAAGGCCAAAGCAAGAGTCAGAAACAACCTAACTGCATATTGACAGATAAGTGAATAAGAATGCACTATGCGCACGCGCGCGTGTGTGTTTGTGTTTGTGTGTGTGTGTGTATTGGAATATTATCAGCTATAAAAAGAAAAAGGTTAAATTTCACCATCTGCAACAACATGGATAGAAAGAGAAGGTATTATACTTTTTGACTATAAGAAAAGTTGTGCTTACCAAAAAGGGGGGAACGGTAAATCTGATGAAACGAGTCAACTATATAAAAGTGGATAAAAATTAGACTTCTGATTGTGAACATAATGTAGTAAAATACACAAATGCTGATTTACAGAGCCATATATTTAAACCCTATTATTTGAACAGTTCACTTAATGTGGCAGGAACCACATGGTCCCCGATTACTACCAGGAGTGATCCCTGAGCATAGAGCCAAGAGTACAACCTGAACATCAACAAGTGAAGCACAAAAATTAAACCCACATCCACTCCAAAAATAGAAAGTGAACTGTAAGATACAGATTAAAATCAGTAACCCAAATGGTGTCTTGGTGCTCATTCCCTTTAAAACGCAACATGACTATGACCGAGCCAAGGAATTCCCAAAGCTAAAATAGACTGGGTAAGTAATAACAACCTTGGTGCCAAAACAGAGCTTGATTTTAGATGAACCAAAACATTAAAAGTTCCTTTGAATGAACTCTAAGGAAGCAAATGAAAATAAAGTGCACGCAGGGCTAGGTTACTCGTATAATCAGTGTTGCTCTCTCCTCTTTATTTCCCCTTTCTACCTCAGACTCCTGATTTACAGTAAAAAAATGGCAAATTATGGAGTTGAGGCCTCCCTGACCCCGAAGAGGGACAGAAGACCATACATACCTTCTGAGACTCACCAGGGAACTTCAGCAAGGGACTCAAAAGTATACAATTCTCTGGGATCTAGAGACCCAGGTCACCATCCAATCTGATCCTACAAAGGGAAAAGACATCCAGATTCAGCTAATCAAGTTCCGGTAGAATTTGCCATGGGGAAGGACACAAAATGTAATTTGTGGGGGTGGGACACTTTAGCCCAATTCAATGTTCTGTTGTTATTGTCTCCACATCCCAACCCTGAAGAGGTGTGTTAGAGGGTCGTACTTCTGCAAATTGTAAATAATGCCAAGGAGTCACCTAGTCAAGGAAGACTACAAATAGAAAAGTGCTACTATCTTAGCGCCCCCAAGCCCTAAAGGCTGTTTTGAGTCCTAAATTTCTGTAACTGCTGATTTTTAGGCTCTTGGACTAACAGGAGGCAGCCCCTAGGAGTTTCAGGCTCTGCCTGCAGGACACAGCTATCTGGCATGCTCCTTCTGAAAAGCAGCTGTTACCCCGCCACTAAGGGTTCTGTGGATACAGAATGCCTCACGAATGGAGGCCTCCTGAGTATCTAGTATGATATTCCTACTTAGAGAGGATTAGGTACACTGACCAAAAGATTCTGACTTTGGGTCAATTCACGTAGAAAACCAACTAATATTTGAGAATACAGCAGCTCTGCCTTAGTCCTTACTTAACATCTCGACTTCCACTGAGTCCTTTGGGGAAACTTACTTACTACTTGGATCACTGGAAGCATATCACTGGTTCAACTGAGTCCACCTCAAGGAAATCAGCAAATCACAGATATAGCATCATCTCTCCATTGTCAATGTGAGTACCAATCACTGCCAAGTTTTCCTAGACTTTAGCAACAGAACTCTGAACTTGCTTCCCTATGATTAATCTACTTTACCGTCAATTGGTTCTCCAAAATCTGTCAGAACAATGTTTTGAAAGAATAAACTTGAGAACTTCACTCTCCACACTTAAAATTCTATATCCCTACTGCCTGAAGTCCAAATTTGGCTGACCTGAATTTAATAAAGATTCTCAGTAGGTAATACTGATCTGAATTTAATAATATGATTCTCAGTAGGTAAAGGGATATACATGCCAACCTTTCAGTACTTGTATTGCAAAACAACAGGAGGAAAAAGGGAAGGAGGAGGAAGAAGAGGAAGAGGAGGGCCTACCATAAAAGGGGAAGGTGATGGGAGGGAAACTGGGAACACTGGTGATGGGAAATGTACACTGGTGAAGGGATGGGTGTTGGAACATTGTATGACTGAAACCCAATCATGAGCAACTTTGTAACTATGATTCAATTTTTAAAAAATAAAATTAAAAAATTGGGGCTGGAGTGATAGCACAGCGGGTAGGGCGTTTGCCTTGCACGCGGCCGACCCGGGTTCGAATCCCAGCATCCCATATGGTCCCCTGAGCACCGCCAGGAGTAATTCCTGAGTGCAGAGCCAGGAGTAACCCCTGTGCATCGCCGGGTGTGACCCAAAAAGCAAAAAAAAAAATAAATAAATAAATAAAATTAAATTAAAAAATAATAATGATCATGATTCAGGCAATCAGTCCTAGTTTGCTTATGTGTTCCTTTTCCACTTTACATTTTACATTATTGGCACATAAAACTAGTCGTAATTCTAAGATGTGTGTGATCTCTCACTTTAGGCTTCAACTTCTCCCTCTTCCTATTATCATTCTCCCTGTGGCCTAGTCCACTTTCCACTCTCCAGATGACATCACAGCATGGAATTTTATCTTGACACAAAAGATCAAGTACCTATAGAACACACTGCACAAAATTCAAATTGTTCTCTTTTCTCTATCTTCTATTTTACTCTAAGGAGGGAACACTAACACTAATTAGGGTACAATTCATATACCAATTACTACATCACATGTCAAAGAAATAAGTGACCAATAGAAAGTCACTGAACTTAAAAATTTATTACTTTAATAAAACTTTATTCCACCATCCCTATAACATAGTATTAAAGACAATGTTTCACAAAAGCATTGTGAGGCACATAACAGAAACACTATTATTTCCATTTTAAAATCTGAGGCTAGGGAGAGCAATGGCCCAGTGAGTAGGGCACTTGCTTGCATGCAGATGACCTGGATTCAACCCCGCATATCACATATAATGTCCCAAGCACAGGCAGAAGTGATCCCTGATCACAGAGCCAGGAATAAGTCCTGAACACCTCTGGGTGTTGCTCTGAAAACAAAAACTAAAATCTGAACATCTTCACTATTACACAAGGGCAAATCAGAACACAAATACAGCATTTTTGGCCATCCATACAAAAACTTTTACAATGCATAGACATACAAGGAAGAATCAACAAAATACAAAAGCCTTTTCTTTTCATGACCTAGTCAATTTCTCATTTCATTTAAATTACTGGGTTCAAAACTCTATTACCTTAAGAACAGAAAAATGGCATACATAACCCCAAACAATAATATCCAGATTATGCCAAATTTTTTTTATAACAAGTGTCTTCTGAAATTGACTTAAACCTAAACTAGTATTCAGTAATTTGGATTATCTGAGAATTTACCTGTATCAGTCTAGGGTTTAATACATACCAGACATCATGCACTAAAGAATACATCAAATGAGATTACTTAAGTGGCAAGAAAATAACTGTACAGGATTGAAAACTTTCTGGCATCACACAAAAGCACCGCAGAACATCATCTTTCAAAACAGCTACAAATATACACCTTGCGTTAAATCAATTTAAACAAAATCACCCAATACCTTTGTAAACAGTTATTTTCACATATGGTAGCAGTGTCAGAAAGTGTCACAAGAACTGTATTAAAAGAAACAACTTTCTGAGAATGAATTCCTTATTTAAAAAGCTTTACAAATAACACTTATTTGCATTCTGATATATTTGCATGCGTGGGAAGGGTGAAGCTACAGTTAGTGAACAAGACATTATAAATTTTGTATGCGCTCACCAGAGAGTAGAGAGTAAGTGAACATCATCCTGTGTGGCAAATAAAAAAAAAATTGACATTTGCCACGTAAAAGTACACAAACAAAATATACAAACCACAGAACCTCAAAGTGGTACTTTGTTGAAAAGGTAACACTACAGGTCAAAGAAATTTAGGTTCAAATACTAACCTACCTTATCCTACTTACAAGCACATACTTTAGCAAATTACTTAAGGCAATCTAAGTCTGACTTTCCTAATGCTAATCAGAATTTAACTAGCAACTAATCTACACCTCGCAGAGTTGTCATAAAACTAACCTAATGTATAGGGGATCTGGCAATAGGAGCCAAGACCCAGCTTTTAGTTACTATGTCATCTTAGTCACATAATCTGATACACTGACAAGTGAGAAACATACCTACCTTAATTAACTGGATAAGGGCTAGGCACTTTTACTGTAAGCACTAAGCATCTTTTTTTAGGGGGAAGAGGGTGCAGAGAAGGGGAACTGTTTGGGCCCCAGTTTGGGAACTGTTTGGGCCTTAGGGCTTACTACTGGCTCTGAGCTCAGGGATCATTCCTGGTGAGGCTCTGAGGACCATATGGGATAACTGGGACAGAACCAGGGGTAGCCACATGCAAGGCAAGTACCTCATTTGCTGTATTATCTCTCCAGCTTCAACAGTAAGCATCTTTAACCATTATTTGGCAAAGCAGTAAGCAGTAAGCACTAAGTCTAAATTAGTATTACCATTATCACCACTACTGAAATCACAATATTGGATAATCCCTTCCATTTCAGCTACACGATAAAATATTCCTTGAAAAATTAACCTTATATAATAATAAACGATGAACTCTCATATCCAGAAGTTTTTATGCTCGCTTTTAGAAACTCTGAAAGCACAATAAATTGAACTGTCGATTGCTCATAAATGCTGCCAAGATATATGTATCAAATATCCATTTTCTAAGGGTACAAATCCGCTTGATAAAGCAAAATACAAACTACAATGTCTATTGTTCTTTCTCTCCCAAAGACTTCAAAGCAATTTAAATAATCAAATATAGCAAGCTTACAAATACACAAGCTACCTGGGTGCAAATCGACGTCTTTCCTCAAAACTTTTGCCACAGAATTACAAAAATGATGCCAATCAAAAAACTCAATCTTTATATTCATTCAATTATTCAAAACCATTTACTGAGAATAGAAATGGAGAGGACAGGTATCAAGACATTTGTCTTGTGGCCAGATATCCTTAGTTCAGTCCCCAGCACTACCAGTGATCCCCTGAGCACCACCAGGCATGAGCCCCGAGAACAGAGTCAGGTGTGGCCCCAAAACAAAGAGGGACCAGAGAGGTAGTCCAATGGGTTAAGGTACTTGCCTTAACATGGCGGCCAACTAGGGCTGGATTCCTAGTACCACCAGGAGTAATCCATGAGCACAGAGCTGAGAGTAAGCTTTGAGTACTGCAAGAGATGGCCCAAAACCAAAAAAAGGAAAAACGAAAATAAACATGTATGGAGAATCTCCTGTGTACCAGACAAGCACTGTGCTGAATTCTGGTAAAAGGAAAAAAGAAGAGAGAAAAACATAAGAGAGGGCAAACACTAACAACATAATTAAATATTTCCAAATGTTAAACAGTGAAAGAGAAAATTATAGGCTCTAATAACTGGGTGCATCAATACTTAATGAGTTAAATAACTTCATATAAGTGACAGCTGACTTTCCTTCCCCTGAGGAGACTGTAGCACTGTAGCCCCTTTGTTCATCGATTTGCTCAAGTGGGTACCAGTAACGTTTCCATTGCGAGATTTGTTGTTACTGTTTTTGGCAAATTGAATATGCCACAGGTAGCTTCCCAGGCTCTGCCGTGCCTAAGGAGACTATGATAAAATAAAATAAGCATCCCTCTTTATCCCTCAATTATTAATCTGTTTCAAGTATAAGCCAAATAATCTCAAATGACACGACTAACATGTAATTTGATCACTGGGGGCACAATAAAGAAAAATGTTAAGTGTGACTTAAAAGCTACCTATCAAAATAATTAGGTGCGTTTTTGTCTGCACCTAAAATTATATTTTTGCTGGGACAACTAGAATTAATAGAGTAACAATGCCTTCCTTCAGTCAAATCCTTCTTAGAAGAGAAAAATCTAGAATCTACCCAGTAATCAAGTATCTAGAATTTCTCCCATCTATCCTACATTTCACAAAGCAAAAGTTTCCTCTGAGCAGGGATAGAATTGTTAGTTTTAAGGAAATTTTTTAAATATTATGTAACCAAACTGTTACCCCTAAAAAAGGTCGTCTTGACAATGAGTTTAAGAAATCTTCCTATCCAGGGGAAACGGTAGTACAGCAGGTCCAGCATTTGCCCTGCACGCGGCTGATGCGTTTTCCATCCCAGCATCCCAGACGGTCAGTCAAGCATCACCAGGAGTAATTCCTGAGTGCAGAGCAAGGAGTATGCCCTAAGCATCGCTGGGCGTGACTCAAAACGCCAAAAAGAAAAATAGGGGAAAGAAAGAAGAAATCTTCCTATAAGGGGCCGGAATGGTGGTACAGAGGTAAGGTCTGTCTTGCATGCAGCCAACTCAATTCCACGCTCAAGTATCCCATCTCGTGCCCTGGAGCCACGCCAGGACTGCGCCCTTAGTGCAGAGTCAAAATGGCCCCAAAATAAAATTTGTTTAAATTTTTTGAAAAACAGAATTTCCCTGTGTAAAGCAGTTATCCCAACTCTTAGAAAACTTCCTATGAAAGCAGTTATCCAAAACCTTAGCTTTCCAGCAGGAATAGAGAAGATGCCATTAAAAATGGTAGGAACTATACAGAGATTTATAGATATATATGTATATACATATATATGTACATACATGTCACTAAGCAGTAGGTTTGTTTCAGTACTAAGACCTTTCTCTGGGGTTCATTACCATTGATGATAAAAGTCAAGAAATTGCCTCCTTTCATTTCATGAATGCTGATACAGGCAGTTCTAGTCAACTGCAACCACTTTACAAGCGGACTATCCAGTAGGTCCCAATTTCTTTCACACTCTAAACACAAAATTTCTGTTTCTACTATTAATTAAAAAATTAAAAAGACGACAGCACTTTTCTGGAAGGAAATTGGCCTAAAAGATCTGCAGGAAGTCCCTAAACGTCCCTAAATGCCCGAGTGATTAAAATTTAGATAAAGCACTCCTCTAAAGTATCAGTCTACCCAACTGCCTAAACTATACAAGCTGGCCAACTACACACTTTCCAGGTAAAGATTCGGGAGTTTTAAAAAAGATAGCAAAGGACAAATTTACTGGGGGTAAGGAGGGGTGGGGGGGGGGGGGGAGAATGTAGACTGATTCCAAAAGTCTTGGGTCTTATCCAAAACACTTGGTGGTACTGCAAGAACTCAGACATTCCATCAATTCCATCAAGTATTCCGCACACCGGGGGACACTCAATAACTGTTGTTGACAGATAAGATAATCGCAACAGCAAACAGTATTAACAGGTAATGCTGTAAATCGGTCTCGGAACAGGAATCTGGAGTTCAGACGAGTAACAGTCTGCCCCAATTTTACATTCAGAAGTAGGGGGAGAAGGGGGGAGAGAGGGAGAGGAGAGGAGAGAGAGGAGGTAAAAGAGGGAGAGAGGAGGGTAAGAGAGGGAGAGGGAGAGGGGTCGGGAAGAGAAAGAGAGGGGGTGACAGGGAGGAAGAGAAAGGTGAGGAGAGAGAGAGAGAGACAGAGAGAGACAGAGAGAATCTGGTATGGCCCCAAACTGCAGGCAGATATACACGGAGACACACAGGAGCCCCAGGAAGGGCCACTTACACGAGTCTGACAGTCCTATAGATTGGGGGCGATTCCAGCCAGCAGAAACTGCGTTTTGGAACTGTACTAGGACCACACCCTGGGCTCGGGAGAACTTTGGACTTGAAATTCAAAGAGCATGCAAAGGTGCACACGCGGCAGCACACGGACAGGGGCAGGGTCGGGGGGGGGGGGGGGGGCCCTGCACAGGTGAGGCTAGGGTCGTGGTGGGGGTCGGTGTCGGCGGGGCGAGGCGTGGCGGAGTCACGAGAGCGAGAAGGGGGTGTGGTGTGGACCGAGGGGCCGGGGCCGAGAGACCGGCACGCGGCGGGCAGAGGGCGGCGGGGGCGGCGGCTGGTCACGGGCAGGGGCGGCGGCGGGCGGCGGGATTCCGGGCGCGAGCGGAAGGCAGGGGCGGAAGAAAGGGAGAGCGATGCGAATGAATGGGCGCCGGGCGGGCCGGCGGGGGCGGGGCGGGGGGCGCCCGCCGAGGGGGGAGCGAGGGGTGGGCCCGAGAGCGAGCGAGCGAGCGAGAGACCGTGTGTGTAAGGGGAGGGGGTGGGACAGGAGGAAGCTCCGGGTCGCAGCGCCCACTAATGAGGGGGAGAGGGGTGGGCTGTGTGTGTGTGTGTGTGTGTGTGTGTGTGTGTGTGTGTGTGTGTGCAGCGCCCGCTAATGGGGGAGATCGGGGTGGGCCGTGTGTGTGTGTGTGTGTGTGTGCAGCGCCCGCTAATGGGGGAGATCGGGGTGGGCCGTGTGTGTGTGTGTGTGTGTGTGTGTGTGTGTGTGTAGGGGGGGGGGCAGGAGGAAGCTCCGGGTCGCGGCGCGCCCCTCCGCCACCAAAATGGGGTCGCGGCGCAGGCTCGGCGGGAGGGAGGCGAGGGAAGGGTGGAAAGGGGAAAAAACCGCTCACCCTCCGCCCGAGCGTCCGGGCGCTCGCAGACGCGCTCCTCCGCCCCTCCTCTGGCCTCGGCGGCGGCGCAGCGGCGCTAGGGGGAGCCCCGGGCCCGGAGCGGGGCGGCGGCGGCGGCCCGACCGGGAGCCCCTCCGCACCTGCCCCTGCGGCGGAGCGGCGACGAGAGCCGGCGGCGGCGGCGGCGGCGGCAGCGGTGGCGGCGAGCAGCGGCTCCGAGCGGGGAGGGCAAGTGACCCGGATGTACAGGGTAACGCGAGCAGGGGGAGGGGGGAATGCCAGGAAGTGAGGGCGCCGCGGACCTGTCCGGCCTTGCGCATGCGCCAGGCGCCCGACCCGCAAGGTAAATCCTCGGGCCGCCCCTCCCCGCCGCCTCTTCCCACGCCCCTCCCCCGAGGGGGCGGGGCAAGGCCGGAGACAGGTGGTCGCGCGGGCGGGGAGGTGGGGGCGGGGGAGAGAGGAAGGGGGCGCGGCCACGCCCGCCGCCTTCCCGCCCTTAAAGGGGCAACACCTAGGCGCTGGGTCGCTTTCTAGGGTGGCTCGGGCACCTCCCGCCTTCTCCTTCTGCAGAGAGTGAAAACGAAGCGTCGCGCAGGGGGCGAAGACCTGCCACGGCTTAGAGAATCGGAAATAGCCAAGACTGGGAACTCGGAACCCAAAAAGCCCGAGCACTGAGTGTTTGCTGAACTCTTGAGAGTGGGCACATCCCACCGTCTTCTGGATCTGGGTTGGCTAGGTTAGAACTGGCTAGGAGGCAGTGTTCGCTTTCCCCAGCCCGCCCGGGCCAGGTACTGAGCCCGTCCCTTGGGAGGTGAGCAAGGCAGATGCGTTTGGCAGGCAAGAGCCAAGAGGTGCACCGTTATCGCCTGCGATGGTATCGTGGAAGCGCCCTTGGGAGGCGTTTAAATGAGCAGTCTAAGAACAGAAATCTGGCGCCACTTGAGACTTGTACCATGCCACGCATAGCGCTTGCAGATAAATTAATTTTTTTTTTCTGGAGTCTGCTCTCAATAGAAATGTCGAGTGAGCAAAAATAAATAAATAAATAAAAACCCAACTTGGATGTGACAGCGGGAAAAGCCTCTTCATTATTTATTTTCCTAGCTCTGTTCACCGTTCAAACATAAATGATTACTACTAAACAGAACATTCTAACTAATTCGCTCATCCTAATCCTATCATGAAACGTTCAGATTTTTTTTTCCCCCGGGGATTAACACTGAAGTAAAAATAATTACACTGTTACCTCTCTCTAGGGGTTGTTACCTCTGGAAATTAACATGGAAAATTATTACAATGTTACCCCTCCCCCCCATTTTTAGTTTGCTAATAATGGAAGTAAATGGTTCTAAGTATTTTGGAAACAAGGGACCTACTGAAAAAAGTCTAATGAAAGAATGGATTTTCCTGCCCTGGAAAGTTTGATACAACTTCCAAGGATTTGTGGATCTAGAGAACCGGTGACCTTTTTTTTTCAAGACATATACAATCCTCAGACTTTTACCTTATCATACTTAAAGATGATGTTGGGGCAGGGGACAGGTAGGGCATTTGTCTTGCACATAGCTGACAGGGATTCGATCCCTAGCACACCACATGGTCCCCAGAGCCCTGCCAGGAGTGATCCCTGAACGCAGAGCCAGGAGTCAGCCTGAGCACCACTACTGGGTATAGCCAAAATTTTCAAAAATGATGTTGGAGCTCTCTACTATATTATAATCTTTATCTATTTCAAGTTAAACAAAACAAAGGGAGCCAATGTTTTGCATACCTGGATGCTAATAGAATGATCTCAAGAACTTAAGCGTATTACTGTAACACACCAACTTATGTTCTTAAATGATCTCTGGTCCATAGAAACCTACTGTTTGAGCCAAAGGTAGATAGAGTTCATGTACTTTAACAGCCCCATAGATAGGCCTTCTCACCCAGACATCCAACAAATGCAGAAATATCCTTAATTTATGAGCATTCAGTTTAGCGCAGAATTCTGCAACCATGAGGTACTCATTCTCATTGTCGGCAGGGTCTTCTACTCGCAAGGACCCTCTTCTTTTACACTTAACTGAATGGGGATGATGCCCATTTTATTTTATTTCTGGGGTGCAACACAGACAAGGGGGAGTTTCAGCTCATCAAAGAAATAGTGATGACAACAGAAATAGGATGAATTTCCTGGGTAAGGGTGAAAGAAATACACCTCCTTGGACTGTGGGAATAACCCAAGAACCCATGAGTAAACTCTATCACTACCCTGGTGGGACGCCTAGAAGAGGAAACAGGAACCACAACCCTGACAGAAATGCTGAGTGTATTTGTTTACGATTTCTGTCTTCACCATTCTGCATCAATGTAATCCCATCCCTGTTGGGGCCCAAGCTTTAAAAGTTCTCTCACTGTCATTGTCATCCCATTGCTCATCGATTTGCTCAAGCGGACACCAGTAACATCTCCATTGTGAGACTAGGTGTTACTGGTTTTGGCATATCAAATATGCCACGGGTAGCTTGCCAGGCTCTGTCATGCGGGCGAGATAATCTTGGTAGCTTTAAAAGTTATGTCAAAAAAATAAGAAGGATTTTTAAAAAGATGTTTACATAAAGTACTGTGCACTTAATTGTAATTTAATCAGTATGACTAGGGAACATTTTTTGGAATCCTTACTCAGTTCTAGGCACTATACTAAGTGCTTTATCTGCTTGTCTTCTTTTGCTTTTTACAACCAATTGCCTTGTCTGCTAGTATCACCTTGTTCATTGTTTAAGTGGAGTAAAGCAAAACCAAGGCTCAATACCAATACACCTCCTTTGGACCATGGGAATAACCCACGGTTATACGAGATATCCATAACTCAGACCCAATTGATTAGCTCCATAATTTTATCAGTTTCTCTGTGGACACTAACCTGACTGTCTGCTTTTGATACAGTCCAGTACTCTTTCAACCTTTATTCGTGTCAAAGCACACTGCTTCAGTTGGTATTTTTGGATCTGCACAACTATTTCCCAACACTTCATATTTCTACAGTGACAATTTATTATGGTGGCAGAACCTTTCATCATGGTGAAAGAGCCCCATTTCCTTCCATTGTGAAAGGCCCACACCCTATATCCCTGGTTTACCCTAGACTCATTTGGCTCAGGGCACTTTGCAAGGAATCCCTTAAGAAAGCAGAGTGAGCCTGTAGGGGAAGGGTACTGGGGGGTGGGGAAAGTGGCCTGAGGAGCCAGGGAAGCTGCAACTCCCCTGAGAGAGGCTGGGGCAATGGTGTTGTGCAAACTGCAAGGCAGTGGGAACAAACTTATCCACCATGGAATCCTGATGAGGCTTAACCCCACTCATCCACGCGTTCATGTGTTCATATATAATTCAGCAGTGCATGTTTGTGAAGCAGAGAACGGCAGCGCCAACCACCTCAGAGCCCTGGATAGAGCCGGGCCAGAGCCTGAAATCTGCTCTATAACTCATCTCTCAGAGAGGCTCAGTTTCCCTAGAGTTTGTTTTAGGAATTAACTAAAATGTGTGAAACACTTCAGGAACAGATTGTTTAGTTCTTGCTTTCAATTTTAATTCCCTTCCTGTGCTTTCTAGATTGTCACTTTTTTCTTGAAATTTTTGAGCAAACCTACTGATGCATGTCCCAAAGGTCGGAGCCTGGATCTGCCAAGAGAAAACTCGGTCCACTCATCTGCTCTCTTTAACCCTTCATTTCCGACCATAAAGCCGACAGAGAACCTATTTCACAGGGGCCCTATAAAGGGCTAGACAGGGAGAAACAACCAGTTCCCAAAGCCCTTTGCATAGATTGACTATGACTATTGTGAAGCCTTTGTTGTTTTCTTGTTTCCCCCATTAAAAAAAGAAAAGGGAAACAAAAAAAACTTTGACCTAAATTGCTTGGCTTATAATTACTGGGATCAAAAGATATAACATTGCTATGGTTCTTGATTTATTTCTATTGCCCAGTTGCCCTTAAGACTAGGCATACAAGTGTTTAAATACTTAAAGTTTTTGTTGCTTCCATAGACGGTCTTTTCAATCTAATTTTCAGGAAGGTAGCAGCTGCATTCCCCCTCCTCTTTACAGAATGAATGAATAAATGAATGTGTGAAGGAATGAATCCTGCATCTTTAAGGAAAGAGACGTTCCAAATATATCCATTATGCCCAGAATTTCGAGGCAAAGGTTAAGACGCCACTGAGGGAGACAGATGAATCCAAGAGAGGTCAAGGAGTCCCTGCCCAGGGCTCCTTGCTTGTCTGGCACCAAGGATGGCATCTGAGCTGCTACTCAAAACTAGGAATCAGGGGCTGCAAAGATAGCACAGCGGGTAAGGCATTTGCGTTGCACGTGGCCAACCTGGGTTCAATTCCCACATCCCATGTGGTCCCCCGAGCACCGCAAGGAGTAATTCCTGAGTGCATGAGCCAGGAGTAACTCTTGTGCAAAGCTGGGTGTAACCCAAAAAGCCAAAAAAAAAAAAAAAGAATCAAAGTCCAAGGCAGCAGCCATAACGTGTCCTTATGATCTTAATTGCCCAGTCACTAGGTCTATGACCCTGGGTCACAGTGCCAAACTTAGTACATTCTTCACTAGGGTGCAGCTCTAGTCCTTCTTTGCCCAGCTGGCAGAGTGGCCTTCGGGAAGGAAGCAGGATTGGGTAGCCTTGCACTGAGGGTCCTTCACCCTCCCCCAAGCATGCTTTCCTAGCCTCCACTGAGGCTGCCTCTCGAACTTCAAGGCCTTCATAACCTAGACTCAAAATGAGAATCAAAACCTCCCCTCCCCTTGCTCATTCCTTACCATGTCATTGGACTATAATCATTTTTTAATTTCTACCCTTAAATGGTTTTCACTTAAAAAAAAAAAACTTGTTAAAATGTCAGCTCCATGATGATCGAGGCTATCTTGCCCTCACCCAGGCCTATCACCTGTACCCACGAGGCTCCTAGTTAAAACCTCAATCAATACGGGGAGGGGCAAGAGAGAGCTCAATAATGCATGTGGAATTACTGGGTAAAACATGGGTGGGTCCTGGAATCCAGGGATAGTACATTGTTAGGGATAGCGAAGTAACTGTTTTCAAGCAGGAGGCCTCAATTCCGATCCCTGGCTCTACCCTACATGTAACAAGTACAATCCCACTAGCACTACTATTTGGGACACCTGCTGCTACACCCACATATGCACTCTCTGCACACTCTTGCCACAAACGTGCAAGGCACAACTAAACAGTGTGACCGGATGGCAATAATGACTGGGAATGATCACACTAGACAATATCTGAAGGTTAAAAGTAGGCAAAGAGATATTCTTGATAACCTTTCAGTATCAATATTGCAAACCACAATGCCCAAAAGGGGAGGGGGGAAGAGGAAGAGGAAAAAGAAAAAGAAGAGGAGGAGGAGGAGGAAAGAAACAAAAGAAAGAAAGAAAGAAAGAAAGAAAGAAAGAAAGAAAGAAAGAAAGAAAGAAAGAAAGAAAGAAAGAAAGAAAGAAAGAAGAGCAGCTGCCATAGAGGCAGGAGGCAGGCAGAAGCAGGCAGGGGATGGGGGTGGGGGGTGATGAGAGGGAACCTGAGGACAGGTGTGCCGGGAAAAGTACACTGGTGGAGGGATGAGTGTTGGAATCCTGTATGACTTGAAACCCAATCATGAACAGCTTTGTAAGGGTCTATCACAGTGATTCAATAAAAAGTTTTTAAAAACTAATAAAAAGAACAGTGTGGCTGGTAATTTGAGCCAAAAGTTGAAGCTGGGGAAGATCCTGACTCACAAGCCTTATTTTTCACCCTGATGACAGGAGTGACACTATCATAAGGGGGAAAATAAGGTCACCAAGCACAGTCAGCATTGCCGAAAGAAATCCCCTGCCCTACAAGACTTGAACTGAGCTACACCCTTGGACCCAGGTGGACAAAAATCTCAGCAAGGGCCCCCAAGTTACTGAAGCAGCATTTTGGAGGTCCTCAATGTTTAATTGATTGTAATAACACTTTTAAATGGTTCTATTCAAGTAGGTAAAGAGATATATCTGATAACCTTTCAGTATCTGTACTGCAAACCATAATGCTAAGAGGGGAGAGAGAGAGACAGAGACAGTGACAGAAACAGAGACAGAGACAGAGAGGAAGAAGAAAAGCGCCTGCCATAAAGATAGGTGAGGGAGGGGTGAGAGTGAGGTGGGAGGGAAACTGGGAACATTGGCGGTGAGAAATGTACACTAGTGAAGGGACAGCTGTTGGAACATAATATGACTGAAATCCAATCATGAACCATTTGCAACTGTGCAACTCACTGTGATTCAATTTTTTTTAATTAATTTTCTAAAAAATAATAAAGGTTCCAATTCAGATAACATGGAATTGTTATCTGCTGCACTTCATCTCCTGATACACCTTAATCACCTTCCCTTAATAAAGGTAACTGCCACCATTTCTGTCATTAAAGTTGTAAAATACTCCACCAGGTAGCACTAGCATAAAATGTTTTTGAAAAATCTCCTTGTGCTCATAATGTTCATACTGGGAAAACGCTGTAAGACAGCACTTCCCTCTTGACAAGCCTCCCTCTATCCCCCCTCTCTGTTTGTATTTCTTTGGAGCTATATTTCCACAGAACTGTGCTCTGCACCGCCCATTCACCACCTGGAGTTATTAGCGTCCCCGTCAACCAGAGACGCAAAATTGCAGCCAGAGAAGCTCAAGTATGACAAAGCAAGGATGATGCCTAGTTATTTGGGAATCTTCTGCTGATACAGGCAACAGAAATAAAAGAGCTGGTTTCCTTGCCAAGGCTGTAATGAAACAAGCGGATGGACGTTCCACTTGCCGTCACCCCCAGCTCTGCCCCGAGGCTAAGCGTTTCCCATGAGGAATAATCTGGCCCCCGGGGCTGACTGAGCCCACTGCCCCATTCAGAGATGAGCTGGTTGCAGAAAAGTCCCAAAGGGCATGTTCAGGAGTTCAGGACATGCTGCCTCTTCCACAAACAGCTCTTTCAGCCCACTGTGTGCTCCGCTCGCACAAAGGAGACTCCTTGGCATTTCTAGCTCTGGCATTTCTAGTCATAATATTGACTGCATGGTCCTCCGGGGACAGCAGTCAGGAAGCAGGACCACCAGGGGTTCACAGGGGCCCATTTCACATCATGAGATCCCCTCCTGTGTTACAAAGGCCTGTGTTTCCTTCTACAAGTGACAAGTTTCGGCTCTTGCAATTTTTCAGGCCGGGGTCCACCCACTCATGTCCGTGGTGGATCTAGGAGGGCAAGTGAGCAAGACAAAGATGTGGCTGCCACACAGGCTGCCACTACAGGGGGTCTGCTGGAGGGGGTGAGAAGAGAGAGCCAACTGCAGGAAGGGCAGGGACAGGAATGGCTGGGTGGGTCTCCCACGGGTGGGTTTCGCCCCACAGTTACTCAGAGACAGACGTTTCTTCAACTCTACTGTTATACTACTCACACAGCATGTGCACACACACACACACACACACACACACACACACACACATACACACACACACTACCTTGACCACCCCAAGACCCCAAGGCAGATAGGGGTGAATTTTATCTACAAAGAAAATAATCCTGAATTCTATAAAGAGCCACTGATTCATTTCAGTTTTCTGGTTTGGTTTTGGTTTTGGTTTTGTGTTATACACAGTGATGCCTAAGACTTACTCCTGGGGCTGGAGCGATGGCACAGCGGGTAGGGCATTTGCCTTGCACGCGGCTGACCCGGATTCGATTCCCAGCATCCCATATGGTCCCCTGTGCACTGCCAGGGGTAATTCCTGAGTGCAGAGTCAGGAGTAACCCCTGAGCATCACCGGGCGTGACCCAAAAAGCAAAAATAAATAACCAAAAGACTTACTCCTGGCTGTGTGCTCAGGAATCATTCCTAGTGGTACTCAGAAGACCACAGCAGTGCTCCGGATCCAGTCAGGGTCCTGTGCTATCTTTCTGGTGCCAGATTAACCACGAACTTTTAAAACATTTTGTGTATTTTGCAGAAGCACCATGGTTAGAGGGAAGAGAAAGGGGCCTGTTTTACATGGCCTAGTTTCTGCAGATTTTGGGGGAAAAAAGTGATTTTTCCCAATTTGATCATTCAATCCTGACAGTGGATGAGATGGAAAGATAGTACAGGGGTGCATGTGACCGACCCCAGCTTGAATCCACTACCATATCTGGTCCCCCATACACCTTCAGGAATGGCCTCTGAGGACAAGCCAAGCATAGTCCTTGAGCACCACTAGGTGTTCAAAACGAATAAAATACTCCCCCTCCCCGCCACACACATTCCTGACAAAAACACGATGAGAAACATTAATACTCCCAGTTTTCAGGTGGAATTGTTCCTGTTGTTGTTGCTGTTGTTGTTATTGTTTTGGGAGTCACACCCAAGGATGCTTAGGGCTAACTCCTGGCTCTGTGCTCAAGAGTTACTCCTGACAGTGCTCAGGAGACCATATGGGACACTAGGGATCAAATGCAGATCAGCCACATGCAAGGCAAATGCCCTACCGGCTGTTTTATCTCTCTGGCTCTCCACCTCACCCTCTCGTCCCTTCTCCAAGCACTCATTCAAAAATCAGAAAATGTCCAAGCTCCATCTAAGACACCAGGCCATTCAACTATAAAATTTTGTTTTATTTTGGGGGTTACATGGACAAAGAGGCTGAAAGATCTCATTCAGAAAACGAAGAGGCCACACAGATGAAGGTGCTCTGTGGGTAGTTATTCTGTGAATGGGAAAAAGAAAATGAAGGTAACAAGAGTGGGGGAAAGCCATTTTAGTGTAAGCTTTTTTATCTATAAACGAATTTCGACTGCTATGATTGTTTTCTTTCAGTTTTGTTTTTGAGCAATACCCTGCAGTGCTCGCCAGGCTCTGCCGTGCGGACGAGATACTCTCGGTAGCTTGCCGGGCTCTACCCGTGGCGTATTCGATATGCAAAAAACAGTAACAACACGTCTCTCAATGGAGACATTACTGATGCCCGCTCGAGCAAATCGATGAGCAAGGGGATGACAGTGATACAGTGATACCCTGCAGTGCTCAGCTTTATGATCGGGGGTCATTCCTGGCGGTGCTCAGGGGACCGTGAGAGGGATAGAAACCCAGGCTTCGGGCATGCAAAGCATGTGCTCAGCCTGTTGCACTGTCTCTGCAGACCTACTGATAGGATTTTCCCCTTCATTGTCTCTGTGAATCTGAGCAGAACAGCACATGTGGCTGCTACCTGTTACTATTCTCACAGGCCCTGAGCTGCCTACGGATCTGCTGCTGTGGATGCAAGGACCACACTCACATACCCGGAGGACCTGGTGAGCTTTGGCCTTTCCATTAACCAGCTAAGCAACGATTCCAGCGTGGGTCACACCCTGCTGGCCACCTACCCAGCACAAGATAAGCTGTCTTCCCTTCCAGGAGACGGATGGCACACTTCCTTACCACAATACAAGACCACACCCGATTGCCAGGAATGACGCATAAGACAGCCTGGAAAATTAAAGGGAGTCATTGCTTGGGCTTAGGGAGTCAAAAGAGAGAAGGATCAGAGGGAAGATGTCTGGAGAAGGTCTTGGTCTATACTTCATCAGATTCCTGGGATGCCTCAGTGATGTACGTGGGCTTCCTTCTGTTATTTTTGTTTGTTTGTTTGTTTTGGCGTCACACCTGGCAATGCTCAGAGGTTACCTCTGGTTCTGCACTCAGTTGCGTTTCTGAGCAGTGCCCTGGAAATCCCATGGGATGTGGGGATTGACCTGACCTGCAGTATTATTGCTCTAGGGGCTCCATCTAGTTCTACCTTTCCTTTGGGACCAAATCCAGTGCTTCTGCTTCCAGTCCCCGGGGGTTTCTTGCCTGAGCTCTTTATCATGTGCCTGACTTTGCCACTTTGCACAAAGCAGGTCAGCTCTCCAGCTGCAGGAGTCCTAGGGACCTGGTGCTTTTGTTTATAGCACACAGGATAATTGTGATTGTTTGGACGTTTGTGTACTTCCTTGAGCGCGGTGGGCTCTTCGAGGGCAGGGGCCATGCTGTTCTGTTGCCACTGTAAGCAAGGGCTCACACAGAGCCTGGCGCCATGCCAAGGAGCCAGGCACTCCAACAGTTGCAGCTGGTCAAAGAGATGGCATCAGTCCAGCCAGAGTTAACCCAGGCCTTGGGCCTTAACCCTTCTCTGACCCCATAAGCTGGCAACAGCCCAGGAACCAGACAATCAGATAAGCAGGAGGTGAGATTAAAACCCTCCCAAAGTAGCCAAAACAATTATTAGGCCACTAACTATGTGTCTGAAGAAGTGAAATACAGAGTTTTAGACAGAATAATGGAGATAAGTCAAACATTAGCTGAGAGTGTGGAAAGAGTTTAGGTTCTCATTTTTGAGCTTTGGAGGTTTCAGGAAAGAAGATATTATTTAAGGCGTACATTTAAGTAAACAAAACAAACAAACAAAAACCTTCCAAGAGAGAATCAGTAATGGGCCAAGTTGAGAAAAACTGGTTTGGCTTGCTTCCTCTCTGAGAAGCTGGTGAGAATTTCATGTTAGAACACAGGTTTTCAAGCAAAACCACCCCTCCCTCCTGCAATTTGCAGGCCCAAAACCAGGTAGGGAGAACACTACTTTGTTTGAGCTCTGTCTCTTCAGAACCCACAAACCTGGCAAAAGCACTTGTGGTTTTTTTGTACTAGCATTTTTGTACATTTATGTACTAGCATCTTTGTACATTTCTGTACTAGCATCTTTATTTAACAGCTCACCTGTGCTCAGGAGCACCTGCATCAGAATGAATCGCCTAATTTTTGAAGAGCTCTGAAATTCACTTTGATCCAACATTTTATACATAAGGAGACAGAGAGTGCGAGAGGGCCCTGGGAGGCAGTTAGGGGTGCGGGGTATTTACAGGAGCACAGTCCTACACGTCTACACTCAGCCAGAGCGAAGGTCACAGGGGCTCCATCTACACTGCCAGAAAACTGCAATGTTCATTTCCAAAGGTTGGTCTGGATCATGGACGCATCAATAGAGTTCTGTTAAGCACCGTCTCTACAAAGCACTGTGCAGCATTTGATATGGTGTCTCATAATTTTTCAGGGTGAAGGAGGTGAATTAGAGCATTATCATGATTTGGCTCTTCATAAAATACAAATCTCTTCCAAAGGGGGGCAAAAAGATGTGTAGTCAATGACTAAAAAAGAAGTGCGTAAAAATGGTTTGGAGGGGGCATATATCCCAATCATACATACAGTAGAAAATGGTATCTTACTTGACAGTAAGACTAAACTGCTTACAGAGTTCCTATGAATAATATTTCCTACTGCTGTATGCCCAGGGGTTTCCTGTGCCATTATCTTGCTTCCCAACACGCCCATCTTCCCAGACAAACTCTCTGGTTCGGCCAGTTCTCTATCTCTATGGATACTGGATAATCATCTCAAGCATAATTTCACTATGATTTTTCAGCTTGAGGCAAGGCACTGCTCACTTACACCTGATAAGCCTTCCAGGACGAGTCTAGAAGACTAGCAATCAGAGGAGACTTGTGCAGTACTGTGTATCCTACTGATACAAGTGCCACAAAAACACAAGCCAATGCTTTATAATTCAACCTGATTCTTTGAAATGCATAGAGGGTGATTCTGACAGTTAATGCAACTAACCTATGATTAATAGCCTCGTTGACAACACTCATATTTCTCTTTTCAAGCCACAAGCCAAATGCAGCTCACCCTCAATGTATAACTTTGTAAAACATGTTTCTGAATATCAACCACCAAATCCACTGTGGTCATTGAAAGGATGCTTACATCCATCAGGATGCACTGGGTTATACTGTGGTAACAAAGAACACCTGAATCTCTATGACCACGGGAGGGGCTGGAGCAATAGTACAGCGGGGAGGGCATTTGACTTGCACTCGACTGACCTGGGTTTGATTTCCAGCATCCCATATGGTCCCCCGAGCACCACCAGGAGTGATTCCTGAGTGCATGAGCCAGGAGTAACCCCTGTGCATTGCCAGGTGTAACCCCAAAAAAGCAAAAAATAAATAAAATAAAAATAAATAAAAAATAAAATCCTTTCCACATCTTCTCCAACCTTTCCCACAGCTCAACTGCAGGACTGATAAGATGAGATAAAGTTCACCCAGTACCCGGTGAATGATGACCCGTCCTGCCACCATGACCATTATCCCTACTCCTCTTCAATAATAAAATGATGTTGTTATGACACTCACTGAACTTGTGTGTGATGATGCTTCCTAAACTTGTGTGTAATGTGGAATTACCTGGAGACCTTTAGTACTGCTGTGCTGTGTCCTACCTGGGACAGTGAATTAACTCATGTAGTTTGTACCCCGGCTTTCGTATTTTAAAGCTTCCCCAGGGAGGGCAAGAGTGATAGTATAATGGGCTGGGGGCATGCAAAGAAGACTTCGTATGTGGAAGACCCAGGTTAGATCCCTGGCACAGCTTGGTTCCCTGAGAAACTCCTGGAGCAATCTCCAAGTACAAAGCTGAAGGCAGCCCCCAAACACAATCAGGTCTGACTTCAAAACAAGCAAACTGGAGGCCAGAGTGATACTACAGTAGGTACGGCACTTGCCTTGCACATCTGGGTTCAATACCTGGCACCCAGTATGGCCCCCTGAGTCTGCCATGTGAGATCCCTGAGCTTAGTGCCAGGAGAAAGTCCTGAGCACCACCAGATATGGCCCCAAAATGGATTTTTACAAAATAAAAAATTAAATTTAAAAAGATCCCCAAGTTATTCTAAGGCACAGAGGCGCAGACAGATTTGAGAACCACACAGAGGCATCAAGATTCACTTCTATATATACACATATGTATCTGAGACATACGTGCTCCCAACACAGCTGATCTGCTCCCAGGTCCCGTGCACCATGCCACCTCTATGACTGTGGTGTCCTAAATCATGCTAGGGTGAGTGAGGTTCTGCAGCAGGAGCAAAGAGCTCCTAACTCCTAGCCCTATAGACTGCCAGTGTTCACCACTGGCTTTGCTACGTGACCCAAGAAACATGTTTTTCTGTTCTTGGTCTGTGCCTTTAACATAGCTTGTCTAGTCTCCTATCTCCTGCTACTTCACATTTTCAATAAGTTTGCCAGACCTAGAGTAACTCAAAACCCAAGCGGCCTCACATGCTGGGGGAAAAGGCAGCTGAGATAGAGAAGGGAACACCAAGTAAAGTGTGGTTGGAGGACCCGCTCGGGATAGGAGATGCGGGCTGAAAGTAGACTATAGATTGAACACAATGGCCACTCGATACCTCTATTGCAAACCACAACACCCAAAAGGAGAGAGAGAACAAAAGGGAATACCCTGCCACAGAGGGGGTGGGGGGTGGGGGGTGGGGGGTGGGTGGCGGGAGGGATACTGGGATCATTGGTGGTGGAGAATGGGCACTGGTGGAGGGATGGGTACTCGAGCATTGTATGACTGAAACACAAGCATGAAAATATGTAAATCTGTAACTGTACCCTCACAGTGATTCACTAATAAAAATAAATAAATAAACCCCAAATATTCAAACCCCAAATACCATGGAAGAACTGGGCAAATACCTGGCTAGAGAATGGGGACATTGACTGCTTTTAGTAACTGAGACTGTGTTGTTGTTTTTTTCCAAATCTCTATTCCTAAAGATAATAGACAGCTAGTAAAAATGTGGGTAAGTCAATTCATTATCATCAGTAGTAACCTGTTAAGGAAATGAAAAGCAGACAGGAGAACTCAAGAAACACAGCACCTCAACTGAAAACTCTGTGCATCCACTGGTCTCTGACTGCCATTATGAGTTTCTCCTCTTTTGTTGGGGGATAGTGGGGAAGTCTTTAAAACTGCGCTCAGTAATTCCTGGCCAAGCACTCCAACAATCCAATGCCCAGGAAATGGCACTTCTCTAGTCCTGTAGTGCTAGGGATTACCCAGGTCACCCCAGAAGTGCTTGGGGGCCGCCAGGGCTGCACCAGTGATGCTCAGGATACCACGCAGTACCAGGGATGGAGCCAGGGTTGACCACTTGTAAGGCAAGCACTTTAATCTCTGTGCTATTTCTCCAGTCCCAATTTCCTCATTTTTGTCCATTTCTCCTGGGATAAAATGATATGAGAGATGCATGCTGAAAGTAGACTACTAACCAAACATGATGGCCACTTACTACCTGTATTGAAAACCACAATATCCAAAAGGAGAGAGAGTTAAAGGGAATGTGCCTGCCACAGAAGTGTGTGTGTGTGTGTGGGCGGGGGGGGGGGGGGGGTGTGGAGAAGGGGGGAAGGAGATGGGGGGTGGCAGGAGGGATATTGGTAACATTGGTGGTGGATAATGGGCACTGGTGGAGGGATGGGATCATTATATGACTAAAACATAATCAGGAAAGTTTGTAAGTCTGTAATGTATCTCACGATGATTCATTAAAAAATATTTTTTAAAAAAGATATGTGCTAGGGTGGTAGTCTAGGTGGTCTAGGTAAGAGACCTATGAACGTTTAGTGTCTTCCATGTGGCAGCAAAGTCCAGGACATGTACAGTGGGTGCAGGGAGTACTGTGAACATAGATAATCGCCACCAGCACACAAATGAACTTTTGGCAAATCATCTCCTGATCTTCAGAATCTTTTAAAAAAAGCAGAAAATACAGCTTGTTTGCCCTTGCTTTGCAGTTTAATTTAGGAATCATAGTGTCTTTGCATAAACCCTTATTTTTAAAAAACGTATTCAATATTTTGAACAAGTTAACTTAGGCCCAAGGGAAAGAAGCATTGTATACCATTACATAACAGTTACTCTATTACTTTACAACTGAATGGCAGCCTCAGGCAGCAATGTCAAAAGGAGAGAGAAATCATTTTGTGAAATTATCTGAATGCAGCCATCTCTTCTGATGCATTGTGAGTTGACAATGGTTGTGCTTTTCCCTAAACTCATTCAATCTGAATCTGAGAGAAGAGTTTTCTTCCCATTTAGAGTTAGTTTAAAAAAAAAAAAAAAGGCAAACAGGATCCTTCTAACAAAGTTTGCAATGAAAATCACTAACTTCTCTAAAGGCCATGCTTATTGCAAAGGATTCATTACACGATCCTTGGTAGGGTCTCTGCTAACAATCTATTTTCTCTACAAACTTCACACACACACACACACACACACACACACACACACACACACAAAACAGGATGGAAGATTGTAGGGCTCCACACCTATCCCCCCACCCCAGGTTTGTGACTGTAGCCAGTAAGTTAATCTCTCTAAACTTGCCATAAATGAATTTACCTAGTAAACAAGGAGAGTGTAAGCACTAAGGAAATGCGAAGGACATAGGGACCTACGAATGTCCTTCCTCTGAACACTACCAGTCTTAAGAAGCTCTCTAGAACACAAACTTCATAAGAAAGGCTGCCTTACTAGACTCATAATGCCCACCTAGAGATCGTCATTCCTCAACCAGCATCCTTTAATCCTTTACACCTCATCTCCTGTCCCAGGGCTGAATCCTGAACGGAGCAATCTACTTTCTCCTATTTCCTCTGCCACCATGACTAGTTAACAGACCAACAGAAGGGAAGTTCAGAAATTTTGGAGTGGCTTTGGAGGAAGAGCGTGGCCTTTCTCATTGAATGTGAACAAACAGGCATATGTTCCTCCAGCTACTGGCAGCCTGGCTACCACCATGAACAACTCTTTCTTGCACTTCTTAGAGCATGTGTGTTCTATTTGGAGTCTCCTGGCCTCAAACAATACGAGAGCCCTGCCAGCAGCCGTCTAGCTACTATGAAGTAAGTTAACCTGGGCCAACAGACACAAGGACAGAGCCAACAAAATCACAATGAAATGAAAGCATGATCAAAGTGTGCCTAAAACCTCTCTGTGTTTTGGTAACTCAACATACTCAATTGCTTCCACCAACTATCTAATTTGTGCAGGGTTTTCTGAACCTTAAAAACATCCTAAATGACATATCCTCTGCTTCCCTGGAGGAATCACTAAGGAAAAAATCATACATAAAATCCATTGCTCTCCCTGTGGTTTAACTCAGCCGTCAAATTCCCTAGGAGCAAGAACCCTCATTGGTTTGTGTGACTTGCTAAACCATGGCCTAAAAAGTTTTCTGGAAACTGGCTTTCAGTAATTATTTAGATAAAATGAATAAGTCACGGGGGCTTGAGGACAGTAGAGCAGGTTAAGGCACTTGTCTTTCGAACAGCTGACCCGAGTTCCATCCCTGGCACCATATATGGTACATCAAGTACCACCAGAAGTGATTCCCTCTGGGGCTGGAGCTATAGCACAGCGGGTAGGGCTTTTGCCTTGCATGCGGCCGATCCGGGTTCGATTCCCAGCATCCCATATGGTCCCCTGAGCACTGCCAGGGGTGATTCCTGAGTGCACAGCTAAGAGTGACCCCTGTGCATCGCCAGGTGTGATCCAAAAAGCAAAAAAAAACAAAAAGTGATTCCCTCAACCAGGAGTGATTCCTGAGCCAGGAGTAAGCCATGAGCACAGCTGGTCATGACCCCCAAGTCCCCACCACCACCACCACCATCACCAAATTTTAAAAAAATAAACTAGTGCAAAGAAACTTAGCAAACCAAATGAGTTTCAGAATCTCTTCATCATCAAAATGCAATGGTTTATGAGGGATGCCTAGATTACCCTTGGCCCCAAACTATAGGGAGTATAAAAAAAGTTTGAATCCAGACAGGGTGGGGAAGAGACAGATAAGAAGCAACAGGAGACAAGGAACAATAGAAATCAGTGTTGTTAAGAGTGAGAGGCTGGAGCGATAGCACAGCAGGTAGGGCATTTGCCTTACACGCGGCAGAGCCGGGTTCGATTCCCAGCATCCCATATGGCCCTCTGAGCACCGCTAGGGGTAATTCCTGAGTGCAGAGCCAGGAGTGACCCCTGTGCATCGCCGGGTGTGACCCAAAAAGCAAAAAGAAAAAACAAAAAAAGATGACAGAGTCGATAACACTGAAATCAAGAGACTCAAACTTTAACAAACAAATTTTAAAAGGAGCCTGTGGAGACGGCAGGCTGGGGTGGGGTTAGGGGTAGGAGGCAGAATTGGTGGTGGTGGAAGAAAGCTGACACTGATGGCAGGGTCTGTGACAGGCATATGTTCCCTCAGCTAAAACCCAACTATGAATAATTGTAAATCACGGTATTTCAATAAGGTAAAATTTACAGTGAAAGACTAAGGTCCTCCTCATCAGATATGTTCGAATTAGAAAAGCAGAAAGAAGCGTATAAGGCTTGCATTTTTATTGGTGCTAAGGATCAAACCTAGTACCACATTTTCTACCAATTAACTATGGCTAGCCAAGTTCATGAAGTGGAAGCCATCAGACAGGCCCCCATCTGCAAAATGATGGTAGCAACACCTATCTCTTACCTGGGCCATAAGAGCCATTGAAAGCACCTCCTCGGGCTGCATTCAAGAAACATGCAGTTCTCTCTTTCTGTATAGCTAAGCTTCCCTCATCGTCTTGGTTCTGATCTGGGGTTCAGAAATTCAGGCCCTCAAATATAGACAGTGCTCGGCCACTTTCTAGATCTCTCAGCAGAGTCAGCCCCTGAAGGATAAGGACGGCTAACATACACTGAGCCTCCCGTGGGGTCTTGGGCAGAGGGCATATCCGACTTTCTGGCTAGGCTGCTTCCTGCTTGCTTTCTACAAGAGAGTATAAGGGATCACAGCCATGTAACTGGCAGCACAGCACATCTGCACATACCTAGAGGATGTAGATCCAAACACATACCAGCAAGGCAGGACTCTAGCCCACTGTTCTGCACCTTTCTACACCTGCGGGCCTGTCCCTGTACCAGTGACTAAAGACCCCTGTCAGTTCCAGGAGGAGAGGGGGCACTGTTTCCTTCACTCAGCTATCCCAGCACCCAGAAAGCACCCCAAGATGGATTTCTTGAGTGAGTGGACAAAGAATGATAGAGTCCTAGCTCTCAGAACAGAATGTATTACATTCCTCTCAGTGAATCCACAGATTGTTAAATGTGCAGCAGGGAGATCAAAGACCTGGAAATACCAGAGGCCTTCTGAGGCTAACAGAACTGAATTCTGGCCTGGCCTGAATTCTCGCCTGAGAATTTAGTGCCCAGGCCCGAGGCCTAGGCATATTCCTAAACATACTGAGTCATAATTTTCCTTCTTAGACAAACTCAATGATCAAGATTAAGTACAATTTGGTTTTGCTTTGTTTGGGTGTGGGGGGGTGGGTGTAGGGGGGTTGCAGGGATCCACACCTGCAGTGCCCAGGGTTTATGCCTGGCTCTTTGTTCGGGGATCACTCAAGGAACCATGAGTGATGCTGGGAATGGAACCAAGGTGGGCTGTTAGACAAAGCAAGTGCCCTACAGGTTACTGTCTCTCCAGCACTTAAATATAATTTTTAATCCATCTTACAAATAGACAAAATGAAAAAAAATACTATATGCCAAAATGATAACTAATCATTTTGATTAGTTAAATGATTGATAACTAATCATGTAACTAATGACAGTTGGCCCTGGCTGGTAAGATAATAGAAATTTTTTCATGGGATTTTTTTTTTCATGTCTGTGAATTTTTAGATTTTATATAATAAACATAAATTACTTGTCTAATAAAAATTAAAGTGAGGTGGCGGCAATTCAAGTGTCTTACACGACACCTATGCCATAAGCAGGGGCCAGTACATGCTACTTGCCTATGAGCACCGTGCAGACAAGGGGAATAGCTGTCTACGCTGCCTATGTCTCCTACTTCTTGTTATGTATTTCAGCTAACTTAGTGCCATCCTTGCATGACTTGTTTTCAAAGCTCTCTTCTATCCCCCCCTTCAGCAAAGGCTCCATCTGTTAAAACTCCTCTCTGGGTACTGTCTAACCGGCTCGCAAAATCAGCAGCATACTCTCATTTGCTCATTCATCTGTTAATTCATTAACTGGGTAAACACTGATTAAACCTACTATATTGAATATCCCTGCTTTTGCGTGCCCACCATTCACAAACTGTTGTCAGTTTGTTCGGGCAGAAGGCCCACCTTCACTCATACTTAGTCCTTGCGCTCTGGCAGTTGCAGGCCCTACTCCAGCTCCCTTAAGGGGTGGGCATTTGAGCCAGGAGAACCAATCAGCATCTTATTTGCCTAACCAGAAGGGATTGGCTACGGGACAGGCACAGACATGACCAATCACAGGCACTGAGACTCTATTCTAAGACTGGCCTTGAAGTACTGGAAAAGTGGGCTTCTTTTCCCTCTCCCCCCATCTTCTGCTATAACTGCTGACAGCCATCTTGCCACCAGCAGCCACTAATCCCCCAAAGAAATGGTAGGCAATTCTGAGATGAAGCAAAACTGTGAAAACCTTTGCAATACGATTTAAGCAACCATGATTCAAGTCCCATCCCTGATCTTTTCAATGACAAACCAAGCAAACTCCCTTCCTGCAGGATCCACTTTCAGTTGAGATTGTTTCATTTATTTTATTTATTTATTTATTTAATTTTGCTTTTGGGGTCACACCCGGCAATGCACAGGGGTTACTCCTGGCTCTGCACTCAGGAATTACTCCTGAGTGCTCAGGGGACCATATGGGATGCTGGGAATCGAACCCGGGTGAGCCGCGTGCAAGGCAAACACCCTACCCGCTGTGCTATCGCTCCAGCCCCAGTTGAAGTTGTTTTGTGACCAGAAAAATCCTGGAACCAGAGAGACAGGACATGGAGTAAGGCGCTAGCCTTGGACATGGCTGGCCCTGGTTCGATCCCCAGCAGTACATATGGTGCCTGTGGCAACAGAGCCTGGAGTAAACCCTGAGCACTAGCAGATGTGGCCTAAAAATCCAATGCCCTCCCGCTCACACACACACCCTCACCCGCCCCCCACCCCCCCTACACACATACAAAATCCTTACTAATAAAATGTGGCATGCTGAGACAAAATGCCTATGCCCATTGATCCAGGCTGATGATCTAGGCCATCTTCCCCGCACCCATTCTCATGTGACAGCTGCAAACAACTGTCATTGTCCAAAGTCAATGAAATAGATGTTTTTATTAAATACCACACATAGCAAAGGGAGCAGGCATGAGGGTTATCAGGAAAGGCTTCACAAGAAACAGCATCTGAGATATTCTGTATTTCCACTGAGACACAGAAAACAGAATTAGTGCTTCAGAGAGTGAAAATAACACTGTTGATATGCTTTTTTTCTTACAGTCAATGAAAACCACTCCATGGCACATTGCATGAAGGACAATGATACTTAGAAATGCTTACAGGCACGCTTAGAGTGAGTCACAAAACAGCATCTCAAGAGACAGCAAAGTGCCAGGGTCAGCCAGCTGCCCCTTGTAAGAACCTCATCTGAATGTTGCAGACAATGGCACACTTTTAAATCATATTCAGGTCTGGTATTTTTTTTTAATTTGACTCTAAAAATGTGTATTTTTATGCCAGTTTTCCTCACCCACTGGATGACTGTTGATAAAATCATAACAACCCCTTAAAGACGAATGACCTATTTACTGGATTTACTACCAACAAGGCAGAGAGTCTCTTGCCCGCACACCTGGCTGTCTTCCCCGTGGCCCCTCAGAGAGGATGGGCTCCAGCTTCCCTCCCTGCCTCGAGCAGAGCTCCCGGCAGCTGGAGACCACTGGAACCTAGCCACAGCCATGCTCAAGGCCCCTCTCCACACGTTCGGACGGGCCTCAAGCATGAAGGTACCAGCTGAGTAACCCACGTGTGTGTAATCCCATCAATGGCCAACATCCATAGACTTAAAAGCAAGCTCCCAGAAGATATCTTAGAACCCACTTCTCCCTCTGGGAGAAAGTAGCAAGCTACTGAGTTTCCTGCCCACATGGGACAGCCAAGCAAGCTTCCCATGGTGTATTCATATGCTAAAGCCAGGAACAAGCCAGATCTCATTCCCAGACCCTGAAAGAGCCTCCAAATGAGGCATCATTAAGAAGGTGGAATGGAGAGAGGCTTCTAAAATATCAGGGATAGGATGAATGGAGAAGTTACTGAGCCCGCTTGAGAAATCGATGAACAATGGGATTTCATGATCGTGACTACCAACAAATGATAAAAATGGAATGAGGAGCAATACAAGTCCCCAGTCCCGTGAAACATCCCATGAGGGGCTAGAAATGTGTCTGAGGGCAGAAAGCAACAATAGCTACTGTGAAAGCACCCCTGGGAACATCCATTTCACTAAGAAAGTGAAAAGAGGCTAGTGTGCCTCAGATCTTGGAGGATGCATACTCAAAGGGAATGCTGTTAAGACAAATAAGTCTGAAAAACAGGACACCACAGGACAAATTCTCCTTGCCTTTTGTTGTTTCTAAACACATCAGCAATTCATTTCATCTAAAAACATAGCTCCAATTACCAAAACAAAAAGAATCCTACAACTGAAAAAACTAAGCCTCTCAGAACACTTCCACGAGATCTCAAGAAAAGTGGTGGGGTTTAGTGACAGGAGGAAAGTAGGAAACACTTTCCAGATAACTAGGATTTCAAAGAAGCAAGCATTCTACCTCTATTTCTAAACATTTAAGGAGCATTGGCACAAGTAGTAAGGCGCAGACTAGGAGGCCTTAGAAAGAGGGAGAGAGGGAGGGAAGGAGGGAAAGACAAATAGAAGGAGGGAGGGCAGGCAGGCAGGCAACTGTTGAATTCTACTTTCTCTATTTGCCACAGGATCATTGCTTAATACACCTGGCTGACCCGGGTTCGATTCCCAGCATCCCATATGGTTGCACCACCAGGAGTAATTCCTGAGTGCATGAGCTAGCAATAACTCCTGTGCATCATTGGGTGTGACCCCAAAAAATTATATGGTCAAGAAGTAAAAACAAACAAAAAAAGAATTCTATCATAAAGGGCAATTGAATTTAAGAGTGATATACACACAGGTTGCTTTTCAATGTTACACATGTAAAACATTTAATCTTATAATTCAGAGTAACTTCAATAAAAATATTTTTAATTTGGGGGTTTTATTTGTTTGGGGGCCATACCTAGAGGTATTCAGGGGTTACTCCTGGCTCTCCATTCAGGGATCACTCCTGGCAGGCTTGGAGGACTATATGAGGTGTCAGGGATCAAACTTGGGTCAGCTGTATGTATGGCAAATGCCCTGCATGCTGTGTTATCTCTCCAGCCCCAGCTAATTTAATTTTTTTAATATGTCCTTTTTAGTATATCTGACTACTATACTACTAAACAGTGATAAAACATATCATATGAGCTAGACCCCAAGTTTAATCACAAGAGATACCCTTGTACTATCTCTTCGGCCCTATTCTTGATCATTTTTACAGTACAGAACTATAAACACAGACTCCATGCTACACTAGACAGCCTGAGGCCAAATCCCACCTCTATCACCACTGCATGACCTTGGACAAGTGCCTTTTACCTGCTGTGTCTTAGTTGATATCATCTATAAATTTTTAATTTTTATAACAATGCTTTTCTTATAATTTTATTCTGAAGTCCAAATGAATTAATAAATGAATACTGTCTGTCACACATTAAACACTTTAACAAATGCTATTATTATTGTTTTCCAATTCACTAATTCTCTCTTTGGCTATATATAATCCACCTACCCATTTGATTTTAATTTCAATTTTTTCATCTCAATTTCATTGATTTTCAACCTTGATCTTTTTTTCTTTCTTTCTTTCTTTCTTTCTTTCTTTCTTTCTTTCTTTCTTTCTTTCTTTCTTTCTTTCTTTCTTTTTTTGCTTTTCGGGTCACACCCAGCGATGCACAGGGGTTACTCCTGGCTCTACATTCAGGAATTACTCTTGGCGGTGCTGGGGGATCATATGGGATACTGGGAATTGAACCCAGGTCGGCTGCGTGCAAGGCAAATGCCCTACCCACTGTGCTATCACTCCAGCCCCCGACCTTTTTTACTTTCTTTACAATTTTTTCCTTTTTAATTTTTTTTGGTGGGAGGAAAGCTTAAACTATATTCCCCTGTCTCAAGCACTGCTCAGGGGATCCAAGGACCTCAGTGATACTTGACCTGTGTGTGCATGCCTCATGTTTCAGTGATGAGGTCCAATGATGCAGAGCTGAAGGGCCCAATGCTTGGGAACACTGGATCATACACAGTGGTTCCTGGGAGGGGCATATAGAGCCAGAGATAAAACTTGGGTCTAGCACATACCCATTAGACACTACAACCCTCTGTGCTATCTCTCTGGTCCTCTTATAGTTTTATACAAATCTTAGTCATTCATTCTTAACAGTTCTTTCTTGGACAGCGGGTGTTCTGGCCTCACACAGTAATGCTTTGGGACTACTTATGGTTATGTGCTCAGGGAACGCTCTCAATAGTACTGAGGGGACCATAAGTGGTACCAGGGATCAAACTGAGGTCAGCTACACTCAAAGCAAATGCCTTAACCCCTATATTAACTCTTCGACCCCAATTTTAAATATACTATTTTTAGAGTTTTTTTTTAAGATAGGTTCTATTACTTCCAGATTGAAGTAGCTAATTTCACGCATATTGTTTATAACACTTCACTGTGAACTCATTTTCAGAGAAGATAATTTTTATGTTGGCATGCATTTGCTCTAGGCTGTTAAAATATCCTTAGAAAATGATTTTGTGTTTGTGCTAAGGATTTTCATGGTACTGGATCAGTTTTGTTGTTATTTCGCAGCTTGAGGATCATGTCTCAAGGACAATAAAAAATTAAGAGTTCACAAATAATGGCCCTACATTTTTAATTTCTCATTGGTGACTATTTTCTAGTCAAGGCAAGTTTCCTCTGTTTCTTCTGACACTGTAGTTCACCTAGCTCCTTTTCAGAAAGTCTAGTTCCTCTTCATAAAGAAATGTTACCTAAAAGTTCAGGGCACTCAAGCCTATCTTGACCCCAGACTTTTTCCTTGAGTCGCAGTGTCACTAGAGCCTTAACCTCCAGAATCTATAGCCTATGCTTCAATACAAAGACCTGTAAGTTGCTCATTGCTCTGGCTTTAGCCCATATGGCCATGTGCCTTCAATGTTTTTCTTCATTTCTGACACTTGTGGACTTCTTCTTCTGAAGAGTTTCTCGGATAGCATTTTTAGCTCAGTTAACCTTGTATTTATATGAAAAAGGATTCCCTCCAATCAGTTCAGTCTATCATTTTGCCTGGTATCCCAGGCCACCAAATGAAATATAATCAACTACTCGTGCATAAGTTCCACATTATAACTGCATCTTACTCTAAGGTTAACTGCCAAAGTCATTAGGTAATATTATTCCTTGAATTGTCTTTCTCTTCCATGAAACAAGTGACTAGGCTGAGAAGACTGCCTGAAAACTCTGCTAGGTCTGATAAACCATCTCCCATTAAAGTCAACTCAGCTAGTTTTTCTTTCAGTAAGAATTTAGTGTCCTAAGTTGAGTAATAGAAAAGTAAATAGCTGGCTTAGATCTTGGGGACATGTTCTAAGAAAATTAAACTTTATCACTGTCACTGTCACTGTCATCCCCTTGTTCATCGATTTGCTCGAGCGGGCTCGAGCGTCTCCATTGTGAGATTTGTTGTTACTGTTTTTGGCATATTGAATACACCATGGTAGCTTCCAGGCTCTGCCTTGCAGGTGGGATACTCTCGGTAGCTTGCCAGGCTCTCCAAGAGAGACGGAGGAATCAAACCCAAGTTGGCCGCGTGCAAGGCTAATGCCCTACCCGTTGTGCTATTGCTCCAGTCCAATTAAACTCTATAAACATCAGAAACAAAATCAATGACATTCTCACATTTTAAGAAGGCAAAAAGGGCTGGAATGATTAGCACAATAAGTAGGGTACTTGCCTTGCACGTGGCCAACCAGGATTCAATTCCCAGAACCCCCTGTGGTCTCCTGAGAACTACCAACAGCGATTCCTGAGTGCAGAGCCAAGAGTAACTCTAATACCTACCTACCCCCAGCTTTGCTGGGTATGGCCCCCAAACAAAACACATTTAAAAATAACATTTTTTGAAAAAAAATATTTTAATTAAAAAAATAAAAAGCCAAAGAAACAAAGACCAGCCAATGGCACAGATCTGAGTGTATCGTTCATACTCACACTAGGAATGATGCCCCCTTGATGGAACAAGGAGGACACCCATGCTATTTAAAATGCTATATTTTAGTTAGCATTTTTTTTTTGCAGGGGTGGAGGTTGGGAGTTAGGAGCTGTGATGACCAGCAGTGCTCAGACTTACTCCTGGTTCTATGCTAAGGGATGACTCCTTGACGGCTCAGGGAACCGTATGAGGTGGTATAGATATAACCTGGGTTAGCCACGTGCAGGGTCCTGTACTATCAATCTAGACCCTAGGTTATTTTTTATAAGCAAGTATATTTACATACAGACAAGTTAGCAGCATGACTCAACCATGACACAACTTTTATAAATTAGAATAGTGGTGAACTCTGGGGGCAGAAATTTACTGCAACAGAACATGAAGGAGCTTCCTAGAAGGATGGAAAATTCTATTACTTAATCTGGGTGGTGTTAGAGGTATGTAGCATATTACAGATTCTTTAAGCTGCACGATTAAGATTTGAGCATTGTTCAGTATATAAGTGATACCTCAAAAAAAGGGCAGAAATATGCATGAGAGATAACTACATAAACATTTTGCCAACTGATCTTCATTCTATGGTCCAACTTCTCCAGCAACCTAGCAGTCGAATGGTGGAGGAGTGAAGAGTCCAGGAAGCCCAGAGAGGAGAAAAGACAGAAGAGAAAGGGCCTGATGTGGAAAGAGGACACTCAGGATCTCACAGCTGGCTTTCCAAGAGGATCTTAATATGATTTTACAGTGAACTACAGAACTAGTTCTCAAGTCACACTGCTGGATACCACAGTGAGTGGACCCCTGCAGAGAGCTGCTGTGTACCCCCAGAATTCACATGCTAAAACCTAATCTCTAGTGTGCTGGCATTGGGAGGAAGGGTCTATGGGAGGTAATTAACTTGTGAGGTGGAGTCCTCATGAATAGAATTAGTGCCCTTATTCAAGAGACCCCCAAAGGTCTTCTACTCTCCTTCTAACCAGTGAGGTCATATAGTGAAAGAATGTACAAACCAGGACCTTAAGGATTTACTAAGCCCATGACTTTGGACTTCTCAGCTTCCATAACTTTGAGGGAGAAAAGAAATCTGCTGTTATATACCACCCATATGTGGAATTCTGTAATAGCAGCCTGAGAGGTTCAAGACGTGCCTTCGAAGAGTGAGCAAGAGACTTCCCTTCTTTGAATCACAACTTTAGCACTGGTATGAAGCATCAACAAGATAGTTCAGATACAGCATTCAGCTTTGGACCCAGATGGCCACCTCTGAACCCAGCTGTTACTTACCAACTTGGTAAGCTTGAACAAATTACTCAAACTCCAAGCCTCAGTTTCTTCTCCTGTAAAATAGAGAAGTTAAGTAGGTTAGGACAGTGCTCAGCACACAATTAGCCTTCAGCAAATCTAGCCACTAGTATTACTTCCTATACCAGAGACATATGGAATGTCCCTGGGAATATCAACCCCAAATTCCATTTCTTTAGACCATCAGTTTACAGAACATGATTTCAACAAACATTTCCTCAATGAATGTGCAAAAATAGTCTTTTATAGTCTTTTATACAAATAAATAGAGATTCAGAAAAGCCAGTGAGGATTCAGAAAGGCTAAGAAACTTAGGGCTGCATAGTAAGACCCAAAACCCAAACTAAACTCCTAAGACTAAGGATAGAGAGTTGGCTGAACTGCTGTTCTTTCAAGCTTTGAGTTCTAAGATCACGAATGCTGGTGCTGGAGTGATAGCACAGAGGGGAAGGCATTTGCCTTGCACGTGGCCAACCTGGGTTCGAATCCCAGCATCCCATATGGTCCCCTGAGCACCACCAGGGGTAATTCCTGAGTGTATGCACCAGGAGTGACCCCTGTGCATTACCAGGTGTGACCCAAAAATAAAAATAAAAATAAAATAAAATAAAATAAAGAACGCTGGGAATCTGAGATAGGTACAGCACCAAGTCTTGGTCCTTGAGACATGTTCAGCTCAGCCTAAACTTCTTTTAGTCATTCTGTTTCTGAATCACTTCCTGCTTTATGTTTCTATGCCACAGAGAAAGGAAAATAAACATGCATGACACCCTTCTTGCCAGCCTCAACATCTCCGACAGAGACAAAAAAAACTTAAGAATGAAAGGAATTTTCATGCGACCACAGTTCAAGAGCATCTCATATAAACACGCTCACCAGCATTCAGAGCGGAGAGAAAACAAGGTCTTTAGGGGATAGACACTGCCTTCATGGAACACAGAGCAAATGCCTTTTCCGACCTTCATTTTGATAGCTCTTTAGCCACCCAGTGCTTTCTCTTTGCTTTTCACACACTGCTTAAACAACAGGAAGCCACTCCAGCAGGTGCATTTTACTCATATAAGGTTTGGAGGCCACATCTACGCGCCCCCGAAGAACACCATCCCTGGGCATTTCAGACACTCTTACTGCTTTGGCCTGCTCTGCTTCTGTGTGCCAACACAGGCTTTTTGTGTTTTTGTACTTCCTGTTCCTGCATGAATGTGCTATAAAATTCTTGGGACAGGGAGCTTGCTCAAAGGGCTGGAGCATATGCCTTGCCAGCGGGATGCCCAAATTCAATCTCTGGCACCACATTGCATGTCCCTCAAGCACCTTTAGTGACCCCCAAGAAACAAACCAAAATATGAATTACTAGGCTTCACATGCATACAACACATCCCAAACTCTTTAAATGCATGCGCGCGCGCGCACACACACACACACACACACACACACACATTGACAATTGATTCCTCACACTCTGTCTTCCACTACATGAAGGCTGGCTTCTCTTTTTTTCTGGTTCTTTGGCCAGATTTATAAAATAGACAAAGCTGGAGTAATAATGTAGCAAATAAGGCCTCCCTGGATACTATCCCCAGACCTGCATATGATCCCCAAACTCTACCAGCAGTGACCTCCACGATCAGAGCCAGGAGTAAGCCCTGAGCATGAGCTAGAAGTCCTGGGCACTACAGGATGTGACTCCCAAATAAAAAATAAAAAATAAGGGGGCTGGAGCAATAGCACAGCGGGTAGGGCGTTTGCCTTGCACGCGGCCGGCCGACCTGGGTTCGATTCCCAGCATCCCATATGGTCCCCTGAGCACTGCCAGGAGTAATTCCTGAGTGCAGAGCCAGGAGTAACCCCTGTGCATCACCAGGTGTGACCCAAAAAGCAAAAAAATAAAAATAAAATAAAAAACAAGTAGGGTGGGAGAGATAGTACAGGTGTTAAGACACTTGTTGTGCATGTGGCTGACCCCAATTTCATACTTGCAGCTCCAAGGGGTGTACTCAGTGATGAGAAGTGGAGAGGGGATGAAACCCAGGTTCTTAAATACACAAAAGGAGGCTCCACCACTGAGCTCCATCCCCCAGATAATGTTTCATAAAGTTATCTGACCTATAAACTCCCACCCCACTCCATCTCTAAAAATGTTTCCTAACTCTGTCCTTTAAACTCTTTTATTCTTTGATCTGTACTTTTTCTGTCTCTCTCTGTGTCTCTGTCGAGAGAGAGAGAGAGAGAGAGAGAGAGAAAGAGAGAGAGAGAGACATAGATAAAGACAGAGAGATTGCCCTGCACTTCAAAAAAAACAAACTGTCTTTCATGCGTAGGTTACTTAAATATTTCCTTTTTCTTTAAAATACAACCCCCACAAAACATATATAGAAGTTACTGGTGTTTTTGATACCCCACAGAGCAAAAACCTAGGCTACACATGATGTGCCCTTGGAATTCTGGGCCTAAGACATTTAGGACATTATTTTTTTAGCCTGCTGTAGTCAAGAATTATTCTGACACTTCCCACATCCCAATTAATAGGAAACAGACAAAGGAAAACAGATGTTTAGTTTATTCCACCTGGTCTAGCAAACTCAATTACCCAAGTTGCCTTGCTTATTGCTGAAAAATTTAAGCAGTATTTTCCTGCAAGTGAAATAAGGTCTCTGATGATCTAGCAGGATAGTTTCCACTTTGGCTTAAGCAGAATTCATAAAAGAGAGAGAAAAAACTTTTTCAATACCACTGCTGTGCTCCAACCCTACACAATTCAACAGATTCTCGGGATGAAACTCCAGTATCAGAGTTTTCCAAAGTGCCCCTGGTGACTGTCATGTGCAAAAGGGACAGAGCAGCCAGCTAAGAGAACTCATTAGTCAAGAAAGCCCCTGGGAAACCAAATCTGGATGTGAGGAACTGACTGTAATTAAATCAAATAGCAGATGTAAACGTAGCTAACAGTGCCTGTTACCCAGAAGACACTTAATAAATGTTAATTATACAAAAACATAATTCAAATAATTCCTTCTTCTCCTCAGCGAATTTATCTAGAATTTTATTGGCTTGTTTACCACTCGTTTGTCTTTCAGTCACAATTCATTCTATCCTGTTTCATAAAATTATGAACAAATACACTGCAGTCCTATAGTTCAGATGAACTACAGAAACACTAGAATACAATTACAAGAGCTCTGAAAAATTTCCAACCACCCTTAAACATTTAATGAGTAAAAACGTTCCTTATTTATTGAAAAAAACATTCAATAAAGAGCGATTTATAATAATTATTACTGCTGTTCAAAATATGGAATTCTGAACTAAACAGAAACTTGTTTTCTAAGAAGACAACTTAGCTAATATAATTTAAGAAAGGACTACAGTGATCCATAATGAGCCTCTGAAATAGACTTTTAAGCAAATCAAACCTCTGGGTAATTTAGCAAAATAAAGAAAATAAAATCATAATGATCAGGGCACACAGGTAGCAAGCTTATCACCCCATTCAAGGAAGACCTGAGGAAACTATTCATTAACACCCAGCAGCTTCTGCAGTGAGATACTTCAAATGGTAACGCTGCAATTAGCTAAAAATGGTCTCTCACTCTAAATTTTCCTACAATTACTTCCCAGGGCCTGAATTAGGGAGATGCTTTTTTTATTATTTTTTTTAGGGGCATGTGTATGGGCCACACCTGGGCATTACTCCCAGCTTGAAGCTCAGGGGTCACTCAGGCTGTACTCGGATCATTCTGAGTCAAGGAGCTAAGCTGGGCTTCCCACCTGCAGAACAAGTGCTCAGCCCACTGTGCTCTGTCTCTGGCCCTAGGGAGGAGATTCTTATATAAATTCCCTTACTCTCCATTTTCAACCAAATAACTGAAAACTATTAAAAAACACAACTTTCAGAGCTGTAGAGATACCACAAGGCGCTAAGGCACAATACTGACCCTACCTTGATCTCTAGTACTCCCTTTTGGTACCCTGAGCACTAACAGGAGTGATCCCGGCGTGTAGAGCCAAGGAGTATGCCAGCACAGCCAAGTGTGGCCCTAAACCTCCCAAAATACATAAAAATTTGGAAAAACAGTTTTGTTTTTAAAAGACAGTTTTTTAATCAAAAGGATGTCTTATTAAAGACATCTCCAGGGGCCAGGGAGATAACACAGGGGTTAAAGCCTTTATCTCGCAGGTAAACGGCCCTGCTCCCATCCCTAACAAGCGTATGATCCCATGTGACCCACCAGGATGCAACAACTGCACAGAGACAAGAGTAAGCCTGGACCTCTGCTGGGTGTGGCCCCCAAACCAAAAAAATACATACATTTCCAAACATCGTACTGGTGTGCTCAGATGAATTCTTTCCATCCACATGCTTTCTCGGGCTGTGCTAAACTCAGGGAATATTTAGCTGGTAGGTCATTGGAAGGATTTTCAGGGTGCTATGCTAAGGTTCCCAAGGACGGCCAGTCATTGCCCTAGGAGACCCTAAGCACTGTGTGGGTGAAAGGGGGTAATTTCAGGGTCTATTAATCCCAAGCTTTTAATATCACCTTCATTTTGCTTACTATTCTGGTAGTGCTATGAAAGGTAGTGTCTTCACAGTATCCTATAGTATATCAGTTACATGCAGCCTTACTGATTTTTTGCCCCTTTTTCTAGATAAGCTATTTGTTAAAATATTTTTATTTAAGGAATAATAGCACAGCGGATAGGATGTTTGCCTTACATGCAGCCGACGCACGTTCGATTCCTCCGCCCCTCTCAGAGAGCCCGGCAAGCTACCGAGAGTATCTAGCCTGCACTGCAGAGCTGGCAAGCTACCCGTGGCGTATTCCATATGCCAAAAACAGTAACAAGTTTCACAATGGAGACATTACTGGTGCCTGCTCGAGAAAATCGATGAGCAACGGGATGACAGTGACAGTGACAGTGACAATTAATCCCAAGCATTACAAGGCCCAGCACTGAAATGCCAACCCAGTTGACTGAGAATTGCTGGGAGGGGACACCAAGGCCCCTGAGCACTGCTAAGGAACTCCCCACCAAAACATAAGAATACAATGATCAGTTACATGACATGCCAGGCAGCTTCAAGGATGCAAGGTAGATGACATTAAGGACACGGTGACAGTCATAAGCAGGGAAGACTTGGGCAGATTGGATTCTAATAACATAGTCAACCATCGTTTGATGGGACACAGAAAGGACAGGGTCACTGTGGCAACCCTAAACATTGACGTGAAACAGAATCAGAAGTTAATTGGGAGACTGTTGGAGTAACAGTATTGAGATATGCATTACAGTTCTCATCAATAACACTCAACTTCCATCTTGTGAATGTGACCATCGTGTGCCGTTTTGCACTGACCCATGATGTTTGTCCTGAGTAAGTTATAAGCGTTCTGAGGGGGGTACCTTGTCTTAGTAATAATAGCACTGTAGCACTGTCATCAAAGTACTCAAGCGGGCACCAGTAACGTCTCCATTGTGAGACTTGTTTTTACTGTTTTTGGCATATCAAATACACCATGGGTAGCTTGCCAGGCTCTGCCATGTGGGCGAGATACTCTCAGTAGCTTGCTGGGCTCTCCAAGAGGGACAGAGGAATCGAACCTGGGTTGGCCGCATGCAAGGCAAATGCCCTACCCACTATGCTATGGCTCTAGTCCGTTAGTATATAAGTATTTTTTGTTTCTATGCTATTAACTGCATTATGTATGGTATTAGATAATTATTCATATTACCAATTAAAATTTCTCCTAACTCATGCTTCTATTTATTAGGGGATTGGGCTTCAGGGGCTCTTCCTGACTCTGTATTCAAGAGTGGTGCTGGCAGGGATCAGAGGACTATGTGTGGTACCGGGAATCAAACCCGAGTCAGCAGGGTGCAAGGCAAATGCCTTAACCCTTGTACTGTTGGATAACACTGGATTGTCCTTTCTCTTCCGGCAGGGAGCTTAGGTTTATTGAGCTACTCCCACAACAGTGTCCCTGAGACACACCCAATTCCATCAAACACTAATAACCCTATATTGCTTTTCTCTTTCCCGTATGTCATTTGCATGGTTCATTTAGCAATGTCCTTTTTTGTATAGACACAGGAAGACAGTTCTTACTATGCTTTATTGTAACATGGGAGTTAATGACTCCAAAATAATATTTACTCCTGGGCATCCATATTTACTTGACTTAAGTGTTAGTTGCCCTTATTTCATAGCACTCCAAAAGCAGGGTGCCAGCGAAGGGACTGGATGGACCCAGGGCAAGCTGTAAGCTACCCTGGCATCGAAAGGAGACAAGCTAAGAGCCATAAGTATAAATTAAGAGCCTGGTCATGGACAAATTCTGTCATGACCCAAAAAGCAGTAGCTGAATAAGGACTCTGCTGGGGTTAGGAGAGAGTTACCTGGCCTGAGGTCTGTGGTCTGGAATATATAGCGAGATGACCCCAGGAAGAGCCAATCTTTAAGCTTAATATCTCTTACTGTGTTCATACAAAATGACATTGCTAGAAATATTATAAGAAGTAAATTCACTATGATTATTTAAATGGATTACTAGCTGAGGAGGAGGACTGGAGCAATAGTAGAGCGGGTAGGGCATTTGCCTTGCACATGACTGACCCAGGTTCGATTCTTCCATCCCTCTTCCAGAGCCCGTCAAGCTTCCAAGCGTATCCCGCCCACACAGCAGAGCCTGGCAAGCTACCCGTGGCATATTCGATATGCCAAAAACAGTAACAAAAGGTCTTACAATGGAAACGTTACCGTGCCCGCTCGAGCAAATTAATGAACAATGGGACAACAATGCTACAGTGCTATTAGCTGAGGAAAGGATAAAGCAATACACCCTGGATGGAATCATGTGCTTGAGCGAATCTCCTAGTAATCTGGAATGTGAACCCTCAGACGAGATTTTGTCCTTGAGTTAATCTCCTGAAGGAATGGCTTTACCTCTGTCTGTTGTTATGATCATGTTCAATCCCACCTTAGTGTATCCCCACCCTTCGTGGTTTCTATATAACTATGCTGAAAGGGGTAAGAGGAGACTAGACATTGAAGACTAGAGGATGAGAATTGAGACTTTGGGCCTTTAAGGTCTTTGAGGACTAGAGGGCCTGTGGGGACTAAAGGGGGACTAGATGACAACGATGACTGGAAGTAGAGGACAATAAGACTACGACGAGGGGCTGGAGCAATAGCACAGCGGGTAGAGTGTTTGCCTTGCATGCAGCCGACCCAGGTTCGATTCCCAGCATCTCATATGACCCCCCCAGCCCACCCCGAGCACTGCCAGGAGTAATTCCTGAATGCATGAGCCGGGAATAACCCCTGTGCATCGCTGGGTGTGACCCAAAAAGAAAAAAAAAAAGACTATGAGGAGACGAGGAGGAAGGTATAACGAGAGGACTTTGAGGTCTGCAAGGAGACTAGGATGATGGAACTCTGATGACTGGGACCACGACCAAAACGAAAACTACAACTGCGCCGTGAGGGAAGAGGTCGGACTACTCTGGGGAGAAGAGAGAAATAAACTGTCTACCAAACCCCCCGGGTCCTGTTTCTCCAGTCCTTCGTCCGTCTGTCCATCCATCCATCCATCACCATGGGCCAATCTGAGGGGGCCAGTTCTCGGCCACCGAGTCCCGTGTGCCCACATGCTTTTCTATTTGACACTCACACTCTACCAGCTCTCTGACCCCATTTAATATGCTTTCATTTAACATGCTGATCAGTGAAGCATTAAATTACTGCATGAGCTGTTTTGTGCGGAACCCATCACATAAGCAATTTCAATTGGCCTTGACTGGTGTGGAGTTGGGAAAGTCCTCGGAGAGGCAAGATCCCCCAAGGTCACAGCTCAACAAAGGGTCCTGAGAGAACACAGACAGGTGAGTGTGGGCACCATTTCCCCAAGACTACTCCAAGACCACAAAAAACACAACAAATTTATGGAAAATGAAATTGAGCAGCGGGGCACACCCAGCGGTGCTCAGGGCTCACTCCTGGCTCAATGCTCAGGAATCACTTCTGGTAGTGTTTGGGGAAATGTATGTAATCCCTTGCCTGTTGCACTATCCCTCTGGCCCAAGGAAAATAAATACTTTTGGAGGGTTCTCTTCCCACACTGGCATTTCAAAGGTTTTTCTTGAGCCATTTAAAAAGTGTTTTTTTTTTTTTTCAAGAGCCAGGTTCTCCATGGTTTTGTCAATGAGTAGTACTACTATTTATCAAGTACACAGTCTCCAAAAGACATGAACACACTGTGGTCTCAGAGGTGTCTTTTAAAACACATTCCCGGTGGTTTCGTTTCCTAGCCACAACTAGTGCTAATTAGTTATGAAAATCTTTTGTGAAAATAGGGTTAGTGCAGCGGTATTGCTTTTAATTTGCAAAATTAGGAATAGGCTGTCCTTCAAATGAACTTAAGATACAGAATGTATCTAAACATCATGACTTCTATTTGACCATCTATGCACGCACACATGCATTCATTACAAACATCAACTTTTGCCATCCTGATGCCATGAATAAACAGGCTCTCAATGCATGCTCACCTGTGAGATGCAAATCCCATACACTTTTTAGATTTATCTGAGAGCTCATAACTGATTCATGGGCCCACCACAAGTCTAGAAAAATTCTCAGGGTTGGTTTTCTGACCCTGACCAAGTAACCAAGGTTGCGCTGGAGAAACAGTCTTAGATTGAGAAGCTTGCCTTACATCCTGCCAACCCTGGTTCGATCCCTAGCACCACATACACCCAAGCACAGTAAGGGGTCAGTCCCAAGCAAAGAACAAGAAAAGCCCCTGAACATAGCTGAGTATTGCTAAAAGCTTCCACCCCCTCCTCAAAGCAGCCCAGATTAATTTCGAATACTAACACTTTTGAAGGAATAAAGACCAGGGCTTCTTTTGCTCACACATTAGCATCCCTGAGGCTCATTGAAAGAGAAAGGTCTCTGAGCGGGCACAGTACCACACTGCCTCCCAGATCCACAGCCTGGCCAGGGCAGAGGTTAGTTGCGTGGGAAATTCCCTATCGAAGAAAAGAGTCCGCAACATGGTCAAGGTTCATGTGACCTGGGCTCTATTCCTGGCACTACCTGATCCTCAAATACTGCTAGGTGTATCCCGGATGCCCCTGAGCACTGGGAGGGCGGCCCCAGTGTCCCCAGACCTGCAGGGCCTGGGCAGCACTGATCCTAGAGTCCTTGCACTGAACCAACAGCCCGGCTAACCAAGAAGACTTTGCTGTGGGTTTCCCGGAGCACAGCTTGGGAGAGGAGAAAGAGAGACAGAGACAGAGAGAGACAGAGACAGAGAAAAAGAGGGGGTGGGGTGGGGGACAGGAGGGATTAAGGAAGGGAGAGGAGGACAAACCCACGCTGGTTGAGAGCCACTCTCCTGAAGCTGAGGAAAGTGCCCCCATTGTCAGGGACAACAGTCTAGCTGAAGGGATGGAGCAATAGCACAGCGGGCAGGGCGTTTGCCTTGCACACGGCCGACCCAGCTTCGATTCCCAGCATCCCATATGGTCCCCTGAGCACTGCCAGGAGTAATTCCTGAGTGCAGAGCCAGGGGAATCAGAGCCTGTGCATCACTGGGTGTGACCTAAGAAGCAAAAAAAAAAAAAAAAAGTCTAGCTAAGGGCAGAGCAGGGACACGTCAGTCCCCTCCCTCCCTGCCCAAATAAGAAAGCACCTTCCTGGCACCCTGTGTCTCCAGTGCACCACTGATGGGGAGGGGCTTTCCACCCACTCAGCCCTGAGCCCCCAGGATGAAGCAGAAATCTACATAACGCTCTGGGCCGGTGTCCCCAGCTACACCCGCAATAAGGAAGCCCATAATGAGCGTTATTATTGCGGCCCTTACCCTCATTCCACCGAGAAGGAAACCAGCTCCTAAGGCTGATGTGACTCACCCAGGGCCCAGGATACGGAGGGAGGGGCAGGGCTGAGACAGGAACTCAGGGCTCCTGGGTTCATTCTCTTCCGGAACCCCAGGACGCAGCCCACAACCAGCTGCCCCCAGGCGTTACTGGCACACCTTTCTTGCTTCCTCTCACAGCCACTGCCCATCCCCATCTGGCACTCCCCATCAGGCTGAAATCCCATTTAGGAGCCTATGGTTCACATTTGACCAGAGGATCCTTCCCTCTGGTCAAAACAATCCAGGAGGGCTTCCAAGACCCACGTTGAGGCACTACAAGGAGGCGGAGGGGGAGGGTTAGCACAACTTGGGAGCCCGGCACGCGTAGTATCTGGGGGTTCCAGGGTCTCTCGTCACCTGTCAGGGTTGCCCGGCTATAGAACAGCAACAGTAAGTATCAGGGACAAAGCCGAAGGTCAGTCAAGGGAGGAAAGGGCCTGGGTAAGCCCAGGTGTGCAGCCCGCGGCTCCTCTCGGCCCTTCCTCTGCACCACACTTCACATTCTGGCCCCAAAGACCTCAGAGTGAGTGCAGCACCTCCTCTTACCTGTCATCCCGTTGCTCATCGATTTGTTCGAGCGGGCACCAGTAACGTCTCTCATTGAGAGACTCATTGTTACTGTTTTTGGCATATCCAATACGCACGGGTAGCTTGCCAGGCTCTGCCGCGCAGGCTCGGTACTCTCGGTAGCTTGCCAGGCTCTCCGAGAGGGGCGGAGGAATCGAACTAGGGTCGGCCCCGTGAAAGTCCAACGCCCAACCGCTGTGCTATCGCTCCAGCCCCTACTTCATCCTATTTCCTGTGCTGTTTGGACCACCTTGGAGTCTTGGAGAACAGAAGGGATGGAGGTGCTCTCTCTCTCTCTCTCTCTCTCTCTCTCTCACACACACACACACACCCTCCAGAAATAATAAACAAGAAATTAACCTTTATCCTCCCTTAATTAAAATTAAATCTTTGCATTCTACAAGGCCTATGAACCTGAACTGTTTTTCTCAGAGGGAAAAAAAAAATGTTGACATGCCAAGAGAGTGAGTGTGGGCAGAAGTGCATTGCAGAGCACTAGAGAAAGGTGCATACCACCACACCACCACACCACACAAAGCAGATAGCTTGGGGCTGGGGAGCGGGGGGGGGGGGGGGGAGCTGTGAAAGTTGCCATTTCCAAACCCATCACGCCTGTTTTCCTCCACTGACCCTCCCACTACCACTGATGGTGCACTGACTCTGTGAACGGACACTAGAATTCTTTGAGGGGGTGAGTGTGACTGAGGTGAAGGAGGGCTGGCAGTGGGGAGCACTCTGCAAAGCTTTCACGTGAGCCGGACATTGTCCAGCTGCTTCCCCACCAGCTGGTCTGTCTGCACCAGTACTGGAAATACTGAAGTAATTCCAACCAGATTGGGAAGTAGCTGCTGTCCCTAACCCTCTATGGTGCCCTCCTCCAGACCTACCCTCCTCCCCGAGGGTCCATAAGGAAAGAATGGCAGGCACTGGGGAGGCTTCCAGAAAGTTCTCTGGCAGATGCGCAATGTTAAACTTGCTATCGAGCCCCCAATCCCACCCACCCCGGCCATGGAATACACTAAGAATACAAACAAAATTCTGAGGCCCTCAGGAGAGAGATGAGGCCTCAGGGAATGTTTACTGAAGGCAGGAGGAGGGAGGGCAGAGAAGGCTGATTGACAGGGCAGTGTCACCTAGGAGCAATGTTTAAAACTCAGCAACTCCCTCCCTCTGGATCCTGCTCCATCCAGTTCGCGCCACCACTAGGATAGAACTTCCCTAGCCAGGGGCTGGAGCGATAGCACAGCGGGTAGGGCGGTTGCCTTGAACGCGGCCCACCCAGGTTTGATTCCCAGCATCCCATATGGTCTCCCAGCACGGCCAGGAGTAATTTCTGAGTGCAGAGCCAGGAGTAACCCCTGAGCATCGCCGGGTGTGACCCAAAAAGGAAAAAAAAATCCTTAGCCAGACAAAAGGATAGTCTGTACTTTGCTTGCCACCCTCACTCTGGCCAGGCGAAGAGAACCCAGGGCTGAGTTCCCTGCAATGCACAAATGCCAACTTGTCTGCACATCTCTCTTCTGGAAAATGGCAGATGTGCAATGCCAGTTTCCCCACAGGGCATCCCCAACCCTCCCTTCATTAACCTGCGGAGATCAACATATGGCCTAGGCCAGGGCAGTCAAAATATGGAATCTTCCAGATCCACTGGTTGGTTCAAGAACAGGTATCTGACCCCTGAGTGGCCACTGGAAGCCTTGTTTAGCACCTTGGCTAAAACCAGGGGAAACGGTACCCTTTCATCCCTGCCCTCTCCCAAAGCTGCAGACTATGAGGACAGAATCCAAATCGCAGCAGCTGCAACTTCTTGCCATCTCAAAAGAAGAAAAACGCTCAAGAAACCAGGAGAACTGGAACAGAAGACAGAAGAGGCCAAAACCCAACAGAAGAGTCTGGGTGCCTGGATCAGACCCACTTGTTTATTACACACCCATTTATTACAGCAGACGGGACTTCATAAATTGCATTTTTAACACTTAAACAAGCCTGGAGTATGGCCTCTGACACTTGTCACCCAGAGTACCAACAGATACTAAGAGCTGTGCCAGAATGGTGTTTGGTGGCATCTAGAAGGCGCTCCAGGCCCCAAGTCCTGTGCTTCAAGAAGAGCATCTCTCATTCAAGGTGAATCCAAAGAGGTCTTGCTCTCCATTTCCCACACTGCAACCCGTCCGCGCTCTGGCCATGCACACAAGTGATGAGGCAACTGCCTTTAACAAAGCTGACAGGCCAGCATCCTGCGTTCCGTGCAGGAACGTCCAGCAGAGACCTCGCCCACCTCCACCCACAACATATGCACACTCCACCTGTCAGCAGCTATGTTTCTCCCGCAGATGTTTGTACGATAGCAGTTGATGCCATGCATTCTCTGAGGATGAGCAGGATACCTCCTGTCTTGGAACCCACATCCTGTCCACGGAGGTCAAAACCCTGCTCCTACACAGGAATTGAGTAAATACTGAAAGAGCCTCCTGAGCACAGTTTTCACCCCTTGATGAGGACCAAGGCCCTCCAAAAGACTTCCTAACGCCCACCTACAACAGAAAGAGTCTCTGGGTTAAACATGCCTTTGTATATAAAGTGCAGCTTTTTCCTCCCCAGGGGAAAAAAATAATCCCCAAGTGCATAAAGTTCATCCAAAGCACAGGAGTCTGATGTGGAAACTTCTCTTGACACTAAACACAAGCTGATGGCATTTATAGACACAGCATCTAGCGGGTTCACTTCAAAACAGGTTTCAGAGCACTCCCTGAGAAATACTCCCATTTTACAGGAGTGGAAACAGATTCTGAGGCCTGCTGCGACAGACCAATGTTGCACATTAAGTAGCGGAGAAGCTAAAGAACAGGTTTCTGCTCCCTGCCCCCCAAGATTTAGAAATAAATTTACTCCTTCTCAATGTATTGCACTAGAACACTAGTGAACACAGGCTCACTTAAAAATATGAGCTTTGGAGTCTCGGGCCGGGGCCGGTGCCGGCTCGAGCTCCGCCGAGATTTGACCCGGGTGGCCATGCCTTTGCACAGCCGCTTGGCTGCTGAACGAGTAGGATCCAGAGCCAGCTATATGACTTGGAGTTCCAGCGAATGCTTGCAGCCATGTGTCCAGACTGTGAACTAAGCTTTTGCTCCATGCTGCTCCAGGAAGGGAAATGATTCAATTTCCAACTTAAATCTCCCTGGACTTAATTACTAAAATAGAGAAACTGTAAACAGTGGGGGGTGGGATGTATACTGGGTTTTTTTTTTTTTTTGGTGGTGGAATATGGGCACTGGTGAAAGGACGGGTGTTTGAGCATTGTATAACTGAGACATAAGCCTGAGAACTTTGTAACTTTCCACATGGTGATTCAATAAAATAAATTTAAATATATATATAAATATATATTTATATATATATATATATGAGCTTTGGGGCTGGAGCGATAGCACAGCGGGTAGAGCGTTTGTTTGCTTTGCATGCGGCCGGCCGGGGTTCAATTCCCAGCATCCCATATGGTCCCCACACACCGCCAGGAGTAATTCCTAAGTGTAGAGCCAGGAGTAACCTCTGTGCCTGTGCATCGCCGGGTGTGACCCAAAAAAGAAAAAAAAAATAAGAGCTTTAGGGACAAGAGATAGTACAGTGGTTAGGGTGCACGCCTAGTCTGCAGACCTGGCTTCCTTACTGGCACCATACGGTCCTCTCAGTATCAGCAGAGGTGGCACTGGAGGCTCCCGGCACCACTGGGTGTGGCCCAGGAGAAACTCAGCACTGCCAGGTATCCTGGGCATCCCTAGCATGAAGGGCCCAATAATTGTCTCCAGATATCCAGAGTGAGCACACACACACACACACACACACACACACACACACACACACACACACACACACACACACCCCTTGAGGAGGTGCAGATAGAGGGAAAAAAGAACTCTCATACACTCCTGGTGGAAATGTACACTGATATAGCCTCTGGGAAATGTAATTCTTTAAATCAAAAAAAAAAAAAGGAGGGAGGAAGGAGCTATAGCACAGCTGGGGTTCTTGCCTTGCATGTGGGAGACTGGAGCTCAGTCCTCAACATCCCATATAGTCCCCCGAGCTCGGCTGAGTGATCCCTGAGTCAGGAGTCAGCCCTGAGCATTGCCGGGTGTGGCCCAGAAAACAAACAACAATTTAAAAAAACTTAAAGTAAAAGTAGAAAAACCATGTGACTCAGTATTACCACTCCTAGATATCCAACCAAAGAATAAGAAAATACTAAATCTCAAAGATATCTATACCCCATGTTCATAGCATTATAGATATCCAACCAAAGAATAAGAAAATACTAAATCTCAAAGATATCTATACCCCATGTTCATAACATTATTCATAATATTCAAAACATGGAAACATCCTAAAGGCCCATGGACTCATGACTAAGTAAAGCGGAAGACAATGACTAAACGATTTCTCTCACAAGTGGGACATAAATAACCAAGGTAGAATCAGTGAGATTACTCAGAGGATGGAGTGTATGCTTCACATGCAGGAGCCCCGGGTCAGATCTCTGGCACCACCTGGTCCCTGAGAAACTCTGGACTGGGCAAAGAATTGGGAATAGTCCTCCAGCACTGCTAGGTATATCCCCAAACCAAAATAATCATAATAAAATTAACTTCTTTATAAAATAATAAAGGCAAATTAGCTAATAAAATCACAACAAAGCTACTGATACAGGGTTAGAGAGATAGTACAGTGGGTAGGGAGGGCACTTGTCTTGCACACAACCGACCCGGGTTCTATTCCTAGCACTACATATGTTCCCTGAGGACCACAAGGAGTTATCCCTGAGCACAAAGTCTGAGTAAGTAAGTCCTGAGCACTACCAGGTATGCCCCCCCCAAAAAAAAATAGAAAAGAACTGATAGCTGCAAAAAATTAGATGGTTACCAGAGGTAGAGGCAGAAAAGACTTTGGTGGGGGGTTTCTCTTTGACAGTGCAATGGCCCTAGAGCTTTAGGAGGGCAAGGCTTACATGCCAATGCATGTGTGAAGCCAAGATGTGGACAGTATTGTCAAGCAATACAAGTTTTGTTTGGTTTTGTTTTGGGGACACACAGGGCAGCGCTCAGAGGTTCCTCCTGACTCTGCACTCAGAGATCATTCCTCCTAGGGATGGAAGAATTCAGGGAGCCCTACGTGATGCTGGGGATCAAACTCGGGTTGACCATATGCCAGGCAAGCATCTACTCACTGTACTATCTCTCTGGTCCAAGCAATAAAATTTTAATTTACAAAAAAGTAAGACACAAATAAACTCTCCATGTTGCCGCTCTCTGTACCCATGAAAGACATTTGCAGCCCTTCGACCAGCTGTGGTTCTGTGATTGCTCACGTTCTCTCCTACCGGTGAACATAACAGCACTGGCAGCAGACAGCAGGGGCTGCTGGTCATGCCAGGGATGCAGAACCAGCGAACTGGCGGTGGCATGATCTTTGCACAAATGACTGGATAAAGAAACTATGGGACATCTTCACAGTGGAATACTACACAGCTGTTAGGAAAAATCAAGTCATGAAATTTGCCTATGAATGGATGAACTTGGAGAGTATCATGCTGAGTGAAATAAGTCAGAAGGATGGGAGCTGGAGCAATAGCACAGCGGGTAGGGCATTTGCCTTGCACGCGGCTGACCCGGGTTCGATTCCCAGCATCCCATATGGTCCCCCGAGCACTGCCAGGAGTAATTCCTGAGTGCATGAGCCAGGAGTAACCACTGTGCATTGCCGGGTGTGACCCAAATTGCAAAAAAAAAAAAAAAAAAAAGTCAGAAGGAGAAGGATTGCATTCATTTGTGGGATATAAAAAAAAGTATGAAACTAATATCCAACACCCGTAAAAATGGGCCAGGAGGACTGGTCAATGGTTGGAAATTACCACAAGGGTGTGGGGGTGGAGGGTAGTTAAGAGAGAGGAGGATCCATTATGACAACATTAGATGGAAATGATCACTCTGGACAAGAACTGAGTGTTGAGGGCTGGAGCGATAGCACAGAGGGTAGGGCGTTTGTCTTGCACGCAGCTGACCCAGGTTTGATTCCCAGCATCCCATATGGTCCCCCGAGCAATGCCAGGAGTAATTCCTGAGTGCATGAGCCGGGAGTAACCCCTGTGCATCGCCGGGTGTGGCCCAAAAAGAAAAAAAAAAAGAAGTGTGTTGAAAGTAGATAAAATGATACACATTTCAGCATCTGTATCACAAACCATAATGCCTAAAATGAGAGAGAGAGAGAGAAAGAGAGAGAGAGAGAGAGAGAGAGAGAGAGAGAGAGAGAGAAAAGAGGAGAAGAGAGGTGCCTGCCATAGAGGCAGGCTGGGGATGTGGGGATGGGGGTGGGGTCTGGGGAGGGTGGGGAAACTGGGGACATTGGTCATTGGTGCTGGGAAAAGGCACTGGTGGAGGGATGGGTGTTGGAACATTGTATGACTGACACCCAATCATAAACAGCTTTGTAATGCTCTACCTCACAGTGATTCAATAAAATAAAAAATATATATATTTTTAAAAATGTCTTTCCCTGCATGTACCGGCTTAGTAGGAGGTCCCGAGGACATTCAGGCCTGGCTTAGTATGGTCCACAGTGCTGTGTGGGTGACACCCTCACCGTGGACCCATGACTGCAGAGAGAGAGCCCGCAGTCTGACTCCAGGGCTGCTCCCTTCCTGCACCGGGTGGCCTCGGGCCAGCCGCTCTGCTTTTCAGAGTCTCTTCTTCTTCATCACCATTCACAGCAGCAACACCCACCACTAAATGAGGTCATGTCCCTCAACAGTTAATTTAGAATTCAACCCTCTTGCCAACCCTGGTCAGCATACTGGATTCACTCCTCGCCACTCCCTCCCAACTCCCTCCCCCACAGTGAGCTTGGGGGTTGGTTTATCCAGAGGGCAGGGGAAGCTGCTAATGGTATATACTTGTGTGGAAAGGAATGAAAACAGTACCTTGAAAAATACTGGGGCTGGAGCCGTAGTACAAGGAACTGCTTGACTTGGGCTCAATCTCTGGCACCCATACGCCCACCCCCCCTCCCAGCACTACCAGGGGGATCACAGAGGTGAAGACTCTGGAGAAAGTCCTTAGGGCGACTGGATGTGGCCCAATAAACAAACAAAAACAGTGAACTCTCAAAGTAGGTGACTTCATTCAATGAAATGCCCAAAGAAAGTTTATGGACAGATCTACAGAAACAAGAAGACCAGTAGTTACCCAGCGGGGCGTGGAGCAGGGCTGAACTGCAAATGGGTATGAACAATCTTAGAGGGGTGATGGGAAGGTTCTAAAATTATGTTACGGTCACGGCTGCATCATCCAGGACAATGACTGAAAAATCACTGAATGCATGTCTGCCTGAAGCGTGTAGACCTCTTGCTCTGTACATAATTCCCTGTGTAAGTTTCCTATCGCTGCTCTCCCAAATGACCATGCATTTTGTAGCTGTGAATTTATTGTTAATGTTTTTTTTTTTCTTTTTGTGTCACACCCGGCGATGCACAGGGATCACTCCTGGCTCTGCACTCAGGAATTACCCCTGGCGGTGCTCAGGAGACCATACGGGATGCTGGGAATCGAACCCGGGTCAGCCACGTGCAAGGCAAATGCCCTACCCGCTGTGCTATCGCTCCAGCCCCTGTGAATTTATTCTTTTGTAATTCTGGAGATTGTAAATGTACAATAAGCTTCATGGGGCTGAAATCAAGGAAGTGGCAGAGGAACGGGACCCATCTCCTCCTCCGGCATCTGCTGACTTCCTGCACTCTGGCACCTTCCTCCAGTCATGGTACAGCCCCCGCAAATCTGTCTCTGACCCTGTATTTCTATTTCCATTACCATACCGCCACCTCTCTTGTTTTTGAGGGGGGAGGAAAGAGGAGGAGACATACTCGTGTTGCTCAGGGATTGCTCCTAGCAGTGTGTGTGTGTGTGTGTGTGTGTGTGTGTGGAGAGGGCGGTCATGAATCCTTGTGCTCATGCTTTGAATGCAAAGCCCAGCATTCTGCAACTTTATCACACCTACAGACCTGAGAAATATTCCACTGACCAGCGTTCCGCTGAGATAGAAACAGACAAACCAAAAAACAGCGAGATGTCCTGCTCACTCTGTGACACTGTAACGCCCAAATCAGGAGTCCCTAAGGATTCGCAAAGGGGGCATTTGGGGGGGACCCCAGGAAATGTTTGTATTGATTCACACACCCCAGTTTGAAGAACAGGGGCCTAACCTGTTGTACTGTCTCCCGGGCACTTATTCTCTTAGAAGGATTCATGACTACATCATTAGGTCCACCTGGAGAAGTCAGGCTCATTTTCCCACCCCAAAATCAGTCACTTAAGTAACATCTAAGAAGTCACCTTTGCCAATAACAACATGTATGCACCGTTCCAGGCTGGAGCGATAGCGCAGCGGGTAGGGCATTCGCCTTGCACACGGTCGACCCAGGTTCGATTCCTCCGCCCCTCTCGGAGTCCCCAGCAAGCTACCGAGAGTATCCCACCCATACAGCAGAGTCTGGCAAGCTACCTGTGACGTATTCGATATGCCAAAAACAGTAACAACAAGTCTCACAATGGAGACATTACTGGTGCCCGCTCGAGCAAATCGATGAACAATGGGATGACAGTGACAGTGATGCACCGGTCCTGGGCCTGGGGCTATCTTCTGTGTTCCATCTGCCTCAATGGAGTGTTATAGAAACAACCAAATAACTCACACGGATGTAAACAGGCATGCAGGCCCCATGCTGGTGCCTTGCTAGACCCCTACTGCTGCAGGTGTCCTGGGGACTGACTGAAGGCACCCACGAAGCTCAAACAAACTGCAAGCCTGTTCACTTTGATTCCAAACCCTAGCAGGGACTTGGGGCGGGAGAAGGCCAACATCTGCCCTGCTTGAGTTTGGGAAGACGGAGAAGAGGGGAGAGGGGACGAAGTGCCCTTTAGAGACACTGATTTGACTTCTTGACCCATGTCCTCCCCTTTCCACCATCAATTCCAAGAAAAAATGCAAAATTTTATGTCTGTACAAATCTGTCTCTCGGCATTCTGAAACTTCCAACTCATTGATTATTTTGGAAAGACAAATTAAGTGAGTCTCCAGACGCACCCAGCTTTTGGCCAGCTTCTCATTCAATAGCCGAGGCGTCACTGAGTTCCCTTCCGCACGCCCTGGGTCCAGGCTGTGTTGATCAACAAAACAGAGGAGGATTCAGGGCTCGATTCCGTTCAAGTGGCCTCAGGTCCACAGACCCCTCTCCACTCACACCAAAGCTTCTTGAGGCAGGAAAGCTGCCCAGGCAAAAATAAGTGACTGTAAAATATTTAAAAAATCATTCTAAAGGGGGAGCAGTCACAGTAAACTCACCCATCCTATCTCTCCTATCACCAAGGTTCCCGCAAGGGACTAAGAGTGTCAGTATGGCCACAGTGGTGGGTTCCATCTGGGTTACCAACGACATACAACAGGAGTCCAGGACACATTTACAGGAAACATGAATTTGAGGAGACAAAACAAGGGCGCTCTCAGAATCAACAGCTTGCTGGCAAGCCAGGCTGAACTAAGGCTCCAAGAGAAGGAAGAGGGAAATGTGGTCAAGCCCAGGATGTCTGCTTCAATGCTGGCCATCTCCACTGGGCTCAACTCAATGGTCCTGCCTGCTGGCACCCCAGGATTTTGGCCAGGAGGCCACACCGGGGCCACATCCAATGCCTGAGCAGCCAGACGCAAGAGAAAAGGAGGCTGGGTCCTACGCCATCATCCACAGTGAAAGACTTACACCTTAGCAGGAGACTTACGCCAAGCAGGAGAGAGGTGAGATGTTGGGCACCTCACAATGCATAAAGTCTAGGAGACATCAGGGCTGGAGCAATAGTACAGTGGATAGAGCATCTACCTTGAACACAGCTGACCTGGATTCAATACCAGCATCCCATATGGTCCCCAACCATTGCCCAAAGTAATTTCTGTTTGCAGAACCAGAAGTAACCCGTGAGCATCATTGAGTGTGCCGCCCCACACCCCACCCCTGCAAAAATGGAAGGAAGGAAGGAAGAAAGAAAGAAAGAAAGAAAGAAAGAAAGAAAGAAAGAAAGAAAGAAAGAAAGAAAGAAAGAAAGAAAGAAAGAGAAGGAAAGAAAGAAAGAAAGAAAGAAAGAAAGAAAGAAAGAAAGAAAGAAAGAAAGAAAGAAAGAAAGAAAGAAAGAAAGAAAGAAAGAGAGAAAGAAAGAAAGAAGGAAAGAAAAAAAGAAGTAAAATCTAGGAGAAGCATCCATTTCCCAAACGATGGAATTAAGTACAGGTAGATCCAAGAGCCTCAAATCCCCCTCCCTGAGTCCCACACGATAGACCCAGGGGCTTCCCAGGTATCGGAAATGAGGGGAGAGAGCCCTGCAGGTTTCTACAGAACCAAGTGTGAACAAAGGAAGTGTTGCTTCATCTCACACCACAGAGAACAACTGTCAAGCAGGATTTCAAACATCTGCTATTGCAAAACATCTAATATAGTATCAAAGGGTCATTTCCAGAAACTCCCCTTTCCCCTACCTCAAAAAGCCATTCATGGATGGCTACATTCTGGGTAGCTGAAACTGCCATGGTCCAAAAGTCATGCATTCATTGCTTTACAGTCATTCATTCAGAGTCTACACTATTCGAGGCCCAGATCCCCCAGGCCCTGAGCTGGGTACTGGAACCTTAAAGATAGGTCAGTCCATCAGCCATTATTTCTAACTCCCAGAAGTCCCGCTGAAAACAAAAATGAGTGCATTGTGCATCAAGGATGGCAACAATTATATTTTTTAGCTTTGGTGGGGGGGTGCATCACTCCCTTTCTATTGGGGGGAAGGGAAAGAGCAGAGAGAGAGAGAGAGAGAGAGAGAGAGAGAGAGAGAGAGAGAGAGAGCTCCTTGCTCCTCTTCATCAGTCACAACTTTTAGGAGTGTGGGCAAGAACAAGGTCACAATGTCCAAATCTGGATCTTATTTGAACCAGCCTGTGTTGCATTTCTTGGGTGATAAGGGGTCGTGAGCGAGAAAAGATGGAGCCTTGCCCTAGACCAGTGCATCCTCAGTGTAGGGCACATCCTCAGTCTCCTCCTGTGCCTGCCTGGCACACCGCAGGAGCACGAGGAACACCCTGAACTGGTACCACCAGAACACCTGGGTGGACTCAGGGGTCACAGGGAAAGCAAAACCCAGAGGAGAGGGCAGGTACGGCTGTCTTGTTGGGGCCACCTGGAAGTGCTCAGGGGCTACTTCAAGAGCAACAAGGTGCCAAGGATTGTTCAATCCTGCTCAGTTGGACTCAGGCCCCTGCATGCAGTGATCCAATCCTTGGAGCCATGCCCCCAGTCCCAAGACTCTCAAGGTAAGAATCTGGCGTTACTATCGCTTCTTGATTTCTAGATTAGAAAGTTGTCTCTGATATCTGGGTGACAATCCAAGTACTCTTGCTAGTGAAAGCAGCCGAGCCCCCCAATCCTTTACTCTTTATTCCAGTTTCCTTATGGATTCGACTCCCCTCACAGCACACCGCAGCCCCGCCCTCACCCCCAACCCGAACTTTCAGGAGTCAAGGAGTTTCTTCTGTCTTCCTGTGACCCACTTACTGTGAAGATAAAATAGAGCCATATTCTCTCTCTGGGAAATCACTAGGTTTTTGTTTTGTTCGTTTTTAAGACTTATACTGGTGCTGGAATGATAGCACAGCAGGTAGGGCGTTTGCCTTGCACGCAGCTGACCCGGGTTCGATTCCCAGCATCCCATACGGTCCCCCGAGCGCCACCAGGAGTAATTCCTGAGTGCATAAGCCAGGAGTAACCCCTGTGCATCGCCAGGTGTGACACCCTAACCCCTCACCAAAAAAGACTTTTACTCCTGTCTTAGAGAGTCTGAGAACATGCTTTAAATGCCAGAGGTCCAGGGTCAAGGCCTGGTACCTTATGGTTCCCAAACACAGAGCTGGGAGTAGCCCCTGAGCAAAGCCAGGTGTGACCACAGCCCCCCCCCAAAAAAAAAATATTTAGCCAATGATGAAACAGAAATGGACTCCCAGTGTTGGAATATCAGGGGATCCATTTATTCACTGAACAAATAGTTACTGAGCTCCTATAGTATGCTCCATTCCAGGGTTTTTTAGACTTCTACTCTTAAGCACTTTTAACCTGAGAAATACAACACAGGTGGTCAAGAGAAAACACCTGGGGTCAGGACATGGTTGAGCTTAATTTTTGATCACTGTGCATTCAAAAACTCTCACAGCTGCCAAACTTTTCACAACCTCCACATTAATCATACAACCCCATAGAGGTCACAGATCAGTTTAAAATCCTAGGTAAGAGGCTGGATGGTACAGGAAGTAGAGTGCTTGACTTGCATGCTGTAGACCTGGGTTCAATCCCTTGTACCCTGCATGATCCCCTGAGCCTTGAGCTCAAAGCCAGGAGTAACCCCTGTGCATCACCAGGTTTGGCCACCAAATAAAAACAAACAAAAAAGTAGGAGATACCCTAGGGGCATAGACACAGGTAAGAAGACAAGCTAAAAAAAAAAAAAAAACAGCCTTCTAGGTTGAGGGTGAAATGTGTTGTGGGAACAAATGGCAGGGGACAGCGTGACTCAGTTTACAGTGACTTAGGGCACATGGTTCAGTGGGGTGGGGAAGATGTACAATCCTTCACACACACACACACAGACACACAGACACACACACACAAGCAGGACTGGGCTAGTTGCTGCTGGAGGCGGATGGGGGGCTTCTCTGTTCCTTCCCACCTCCCAGAATTCAGAGGAGACAGACTAAGTTTCCTTTTCTTGGCCATCACTACCCACCTAATGAGAATCAAGGATTTGCATTTACTCCAGGTTCATAAACACAGATCAACCTCTCAAAAGAAACGTTTAAAACAAAAACATATGAAATGTGGGTAAGGACTAACTAGTTAAAATCGGGGTGGGGGTTTTAACTAACTAGTTAAAAACAGGGTGGGGGTTTTAACTAACTAGTTAAAACCAGGAGCTAGAGCGATAGCACAGCAGGTAGGGCATTTGCCTTGCACGCGGCCAACCTGGGTTCGATTCCCAGCATCCCATATGGTTCCCCCGAGCACCTCCAGGAGTAATTCCTGAGTGCATGAGCCAGGAGTAATCCCTGTGCATCGCTGGGTGGTGCACAGGGATTTTTTTGGGACCCCCCCAAAGAAAGCAAAAAAAAAGGGGGTGGATGGGGGAAAATGCTGTGAGATTTCAACCTTGACTGTTATTAAACCCAACTGGCAGGGAAGATGCGTGGAGGGCCAATATGCATGGACCTTTGCAGTGCCAGTGTTTCTAGGGTAACACGTGAACCCAAACTTCCTGCAGAACTCATTCACTGGTCCCAGGGGGAGAGCTGGACTAGGTTCCTCACCCTGGCCATCGATCACTATGCAGTTAAGCTTGTCCCTCCTGACTCCTGCCATGAAGTTCTCACAAAGCTTGTCAAAGGCACGTTTTAAAATCCTAGAGATGGGGGTGGGGGTGGAGGGAGGGTAGCGGGAGAGATAATATGAGGTTAAGGCTTTTATTCTGGATGCAGTAGACCCTGATTTGATCCCCGGCACCATATCTGGTGTCCGGAGCATCACCTGGAGTGAGTCCTGAGCACAGAGCCAAGAATAATGCCAGTGGGTGTGGTCCAAACACCTCCTCTTCAAATCTTCCGGGCCAGAGTATGTGGCTCTGCAGCAAAGCACATGCCTTGCATGCGAGAGACCTGGGTTCGATCCTCAGCACTGCAAAAATAAACTCGCATGGACTTGGAGTTTCACTGGGGACCAACTTCAGAGTTCTGAATGCAAATGAACCGTGGCTCCAATGCAAATGGAGTGTCAGAATCAGAGGCCACTTCTTCGCAGGACATTGAATGTCATGTCTCTTTGTGTGTCTCCTCAGCAGGCCACTGGCTAAGGCCCATTCTAAAGAGAGTGGCCAGCAAACCGTAATCCTCAGTCTAGGCAGAAATTGCCTGTCTTCTGAAACATGGGCAAGAACACGGCCTGAACTTAAATAAGAGGCAAAGATGAGCAAGGAGGCCCCAGAAATTGGATGATTTCCCAAACATCAAAGGGATCACCCGAGGGATGATGCTCAGTGGCAGCCTTAATGAAACCCTAGCCAACAACTTTTCATCATTATTGCTTTCGTTTCTTTTTTCTGTTTTGGAGCCATACCAGGCAGTGCCCAGAAGCTACTCCCAACCCATGCTTGCAGATCATTCCTGCTGGTGCTTGGGAGAAGGAACATTTAGTACCAGAGATCAAATCTGAGCCTTCTCCTTGCAAGCATGTGTTCAGCTCATTGAGCTATTCCTCCAGCCCAACTTTCTTTCCCCCATTAAAAATAAAACAGGATGGTGACTACCTGTTTTATTTTTATAGTGAGGGTCAGGAAACCGGTGAAGTCTCTAACGAGGCATGAACTGAAATGGCTCTCCTAGGAGTTTCATTGCCATTGCAATGTTTTCGATAAAAACACTTGGAATATTTATCAATCCCCAAGTAACTAACTCAGGAGCTTGGAGCACCTGTCTCATCCCTGTCTGCAGAGTATGGAGATGTTTCCCCCCTGAGTCTCCAGTGTCGGACAACGGCAGCCCTTTGAGTACAAGCCCTTTCTACTGGCTTGTGAATCCAACTTCTCTGCCAGAGTCTCGGTTTACCAAGAGCCTTCTGCACCTGCAGCCAATCTCCTTGGCTGGAATCCCATCGCTCACAATGTCTAGAACCCACAGAAAACATGGACGTGCTCCACCAAGCCCAACATGGTGTCTCTGCTTGCTGATTGGTTGGATGCATGGTTTTCCATCCATCCCTTCCCATTGCTGAAATTGGGGTGATGATGACCAGAGGTCAGACACATGCTTATTTACGGTGTTCACCCATAAGGGTGTGGCGCTCACACACTTGGCCACGCTCTTAGCTTGTGATGCTCACACACACGCTTACCATGGAGTCACACTCCTAACTGTGGTGCTCATGTATCTTCTCAGTGGTGGTGTTTTCCTGAGGTCACACACTTTGGTTGCAGTTCTCACAACCACTGTAGCCTGGCCTCAGTATGGCTGGGAATCACAGATGGTGGCAGGGATCACAAGCAGCAGACCAGTCAGCAATCACACATGGCACATGTGAGCTACATGAGGGGTCAAACTCACAGCCTCCTCCTTGCAAGACAGATGCTTTAGCCACAAACCCCAGATTGATTTGATTGAACCATCAAAATGGGATCTATTCCAAATCAACTTGAAGAAAATTTGGATTCTGGGCTACTCAAGGAAATAGACACTTCGGGCCATTCAAGAGCTATGTCCTGGGGGCTGAAGCGATAGCACAGCGGGTAGGGCATTTGCCTTGCACGCGGCTGACCCGGGTTCAAATCCCAGCATCCCAAATGGTCCCCTGAGCATCGCCAGTAGTAATTCATGAGTGAAGAGCCAGGAGTAACCCCTGTGCATCACTGAGTGTGACCCAAAAAGAAAAAAAAAATCCAAAAGAGCTATCTCCTGCACCCTGCACATCTAGGTCCTTGGGCACTGGTCTGCCTATTTTCGCCTATGCTCTTCCCATTCTGAAATGCTGCTCCCCATGTGGGCCTTCGAATTTCAGCTCAAACCACTACTTTCCTCAACTTCTTAGTTCAACCTTCCACGGGAATCTAGCCAAGTCCCATGTGTGGCTAGACATTCAAAGAGAAGAAACTTCTAGAAGAGAAGTCTGCAGAAGACAAGGAGGATGAAAACACATGGGCAGGGTTTTCACTCACCGAAACTGAGAAGAGACGGTGAGAAGGTGCAGAGGCCGTCCCAGGAGATCTATCTGCAGCCTTCTAAATGACTCCCGTAATCTTTTTTTTTTTTTTTAACTTTTTGGGTCACACCCAGCAATGCTCAGGGGTTACTCCTGGCTCTGCACTCGGGAATTACTCCTGGCAGTGTCCAGGGGACCATATGGGATGCGAGGGATCAAACCCAAGTCAGCCACATGCCCGGCAAACACCCTACCCACTGTACTATCACTCTGGCCCCTCCTGTAATTTTAAGAGGCCCAGGTGCCAGGGATGTGGTTTAGTGGTCAGTCACTTTCCCACACATGCATGACATCCTGAGTTCGATCTCTCGCATAACATGGCCCCCTGAGCATCACGGAAGTCACCCCTGAGCACTGAGCTTCAAGGAGCTCCAGTACCCTCAAACGTGGCTGCACCCCCAACACAAGGGGTACAGGTCCCAAGAAAAACACCGCTGCAAGCTGACTAAAGGGATTTACCAAGAGGGCCAGAACTCACATCTCTGTGCCTACCCCACTGTCTCATGCTCCTGTAGAGGCAGCAACTATTTCTAGAGATAAAAGAAATAGAGAGGGCTAGAGAGATAGTACAGGGATTGTGGCTTGTGTCTTGCATGACCCCAGCTTGATCACTGGCACCATGTGGTCACCTGAGCATCACTAGATGCAGCCCTGGGGGCCCCTGAGACTCATCAGTGGGGTAACCTCACTTATCCCAGCACCCCAGGGACCCAAACAGCAACACACCCATGGGTCCTCGCATCAAGCCACCAACTTGGCTGAGAATCTCCAGCAGGAGCCCCCAGAGCTCCTGCGGGGTGTTCTAGAAGCCCTCCCACTCCAGCACCCCAAAATATAAATGAAAATGGAGAGGCTACAACAAGAGAGTGTGGCTGGCACAAAGTGGGAGAGGCAACTGGGGCCCATCCACCAAAGAGCAAACAGCTCTCATCCTTCAGCAGCTGCCAGCTTAGCACTGACCCAGTTCACCGAGTGCCATGGCCGGCGGAACTCCCTGAGAGCTGCACAGAAGGGAAAATGCTCAGCCGCATACACGGGAGAAGCAAAGGGGCCCCGCTGGAGTAGCCGCCCTGCCATCAGGCAGAGACTAGGAACAGCAGCCTGCAAAGCCAGGAAAGGCCGGGGCCCAGGTTTCACCGTAAAGCAAATCTCTTTTCCTCGGTTCGCTGCTGGGCTGGTCTAAAGCGCATCAGCAAGGAGGCCCAGGGGAATGTCCGAGGAGCCAGGGTCAGGGCCCAGGGTGGGCTCACGGACACAGCATCTGCCTTGCAGGCCTGAGACCTTACCTAGCCTCATATGGTGCAATACCAGCAGGGGAGCCACCCTCCACACACAAACACTCCAGGGCACTGTGACTAGGACCAGGTGTGTGCAAGCACTGCACCTGTAGTTGTTGCAGTGACAACAAGAAAAGGGAAGGGAGAGAGAAAGCAAGGATGATGGTGTTGTTTTTCAAAGTGGGTGTGGGGACCTAGCTCGACCATAGATTACTTGCCTTGCTGGTGTGAGGCCATAGGTCCAACCTTGAAATCAGAGAAAGGAGGAGGGAAGGGTAGGAGGGGAGTTAGGGATGGAAGGGAGGGTTCAGGAGGATTCGGGACGGTTAGAGAAGGTAGGCTCGGGAGGGAAGACAAGGGGAGGGGAAGATGAGGAAGAAAGGTTAAAGAGGAAGATTAAGAAGGGTTAAGGGAGGTGACAGAGGGAGAGTCAGGGAGGGAAATGCAGGGCTAAGGAGCTAAGTTCCAACTGTGTCTCTGCTGCTGTGAACACAGCACACAGCCTCTCTGGACGTCCACATTCTGGAGAGAAGCACAATCATGCATCCACTCTCCAAACACTCTTGAGGCAAAATCGCCTGGATGCTGCTGACCTGTAGACTTAAGAGAGAAAATGCCTCCATCCTGGGACTCAGTGGCATTCAGGAGACCAGGCCACAGCGCACACACGAAGCCTGAACAGATGTCAGGCGTTGTTGGGAAGACTTCTCTTCTTCCTATCCGAAAGGGCCCCTTTCCTTTTCCTCCTCCCCTCTTTAAAATCCAAGATGCAGCAGTTGGTCCAGACTAAGCAGAACAGAGAGAGGCAAGAAGCTCATCTTTAATTCAGCGCTGAAAATACTCCGCTAGGCTCAAACTTGGCAAAAACGTCTTCTCCCAGCATGTCTATTCATAGACGTCCGTTCCTAGAGTTAACTCTCAATTACTCACTCCAAGAGGGAGAGGGCCTGGCTCTGAGGCAGGCGTGCAGGAGGAGAGGCGGGGTGTGGCGGGCACAGGGACAGAGGAGAGGAGAGAGGGCAGCCTTTGTGAAGTCCAGCTCTGGACTCCCCAAGGGGCAGTCACAGGCAGCAGGCAGCCTCCTCAGGTGGGGGTGTCACCAGGGCAGCTCACCAACCCACTCCCTGCTAGGGAACCCTCATCCCCGATCCACAGGAAGGGCCGCTCTGGGAAGGGGCCTGCACAGAGCCAACGGCAGTGACCTTGGTGTTATCAGCCCCATCAGGAGACCTGCGAGGATGTGCAGAATGGCACCTCGGCTAGCTCTGAGATGCTGCTGAAGAGGAAATGACAGGCACACCCAAACAAGGGATTTTTCTGGGTGTTCAATTCATTTAAGATGCTCAAGTGTGGCCCCCTTTCCCATCTCATCACAGACCCACATCCATGCAGACATGACAGTTAAGCCCCAGGGTCTGGGGAGATGGCTCGAAGGGGCCACAGTGCAGACTTGCATAATGCAGTCCCAGGTTCAATCCAGTATCACATGATCCTCAGGACCCCTTCAGGAGGAGCTCCCAGAACCAGACAGGGAGTAGCTCCAGCACTACTAGGTACAGACCCTCAAATAAATAAATAAATAAATACACCTCAAGAAATATTTGTTGCTGGAGTGATAGCACAGCGGGTAGGGCATTTGACTTGCAGGAGGCCAACCCGGGTTTGATTCCCAGCATCCCATATGGTCCCCTGAGCACCGCCAGGAGTAATTCCTCAGTGCAAAGTCAGGTGTAACCCTGTGCATCGCCAGATGTGACCCAAAAAGGAAAAAAAGAAAGAAAGAAAAAAATACTTGTTATTATGCATGGGGTGGGGCAGAGAGAGAATGCAGTGGTGAGGTGCTTGCCTTGCACGTGACAGACCTGCGTTCATTCATTTATACCCCATCTGGTCCCAAGCACCACAGGAGTGATCCCTGAACACGGAGCCAAAAGTAAGCCCTGAGCACTGCCAGGTGTGTTCCAGAAATGAAAATATATATATTGTGCACTGGGGCTAAAAAATGAATATTAAAAAACACCAAAATGTTAATACTTTATCCCAAAGAAAAAATTAATTCAGCTATGTATCCAGCATATGCTTGACACCTGTACGCCACAAACCTTTAGAAGTTTTGTGGCTTCCTTAAGAAAACTGGCTCAGGAAGCTGGGGAGCTAATTCTACAATCTGGAACACGTGCAGAAGGCTCAGGTTCTATCCCAGCACCACCTGGGCCTTGGAGCCCCAGAAGGAGAGATTCCCTTCCCCCAGCACAGAGCCAGGGACAGCCCCTGAGCACTACTGGGGGTGGTCCCAAAATAAATCACTGACAAAAATAAATAAATAAATAAATAAATAAATAAATAAATAAATAAATAAATAAATCACTGTATCACTGTCATTCCGTTGCTCATCGATTTGTTTGAGCGGGCACCAGTAACATCTCTTGATTGTGAGACTTATTTCTTACTGTTTTTGGCACATCCAATACGCCACGGGTAGCTTGCCAGGCTCTGCCGTGCGGGCTCGATACTCTCGGTAGCTTGTCGGGCTCTCCGAGAGGGGTGGAGGAATCGAACATGGGTCTTCTGAGTGAAAGGCAAACGCCCTACCATTGTGCTACCGCTAATAAATAAATAAATAAATAAATAAATAAATAAATGGCTGCAGGGAGAAGAGGCAGTACAAGGACTGGGGCATTGGCAAGGCGTGTGCCCAACCCAGTCTGATCCCTGGCACCACACGATCCACCCCAACCCCACCAGCTGCAGCCGGACAGACCCAGCATTGGAGGGCCTGGGTCTCGATGCACCCTCAGGTCCCTGCATTTATTTAACCACCTGCCTGGTTGGCTGAGAAGAGTTGCAGGGAGGAGTCCCTGAGGGAAACACTTGGAAGGCCAAACCCCCCAGATGGACCCGAGGGCTTGGTGCTAAGGCTCCATGACGGAGCGGAGCGAGTGCCTTGCATATGCAAGGCTCTGAGTTCAAACTCTTATAGCACAAGAATAACTATACTAGTAACTAGTAAAAGGAAATGAATAGATAGGCCTGAGGACTTGGGAATCAGATCCCTCCAAAACCCTGGCCCAGATGCAAGATGACAGAGAGAACTATGAGAAAAAAAAAAACCATTTCATGAGTCAGAAGGCGAGGGACAGATAGAGAATGACTGCATTCATTTGTGGGATATAATTTAAAAAATAGTATAAAACCTATCCAAGGCCCATGAAAATGCGCCAGGAGGACTGGTCAATGGCTGGAAATTACAAGGATGTGGGAGGTGGAAGGTAGTTAAGATAGAGGACAGTCCTTTATGACATTAGTTGGGAACAATCACTCTGGAAAAGAAGTGAGCATTGAAAGTAAGTAAAGGGAAATATATGATAACCTTTCAGCACATCTGTATCACAAACCATAATGCCTAAAATGAGAGAGAGAGAAGAGAGGCGCCTGCCATAGAGGCAGGCTGGAGCTGGGGGGGGTTTGGGGTGGGAGGGAAACTGGGGACATTGACACTGGGAAATTACAGTGGTGGAGAGATGGATATTGGAACATTGTATGACTGAACCCCAATCATAAACAGCTTTGTAATGCTCTATCTCATGGTGATTCAATAAAAATTTAAAATATTCCAGGGTGGCAGGCTGGAAAAATGCAATGTCATAAATCACGATGGCCCCGGCCGCCTGCCCAGTGAGGCTGCCAGCTGAGGTGCCTGTGGCAGCTTGCTGGAAAGTTCTCAGATGGCAGAACACCGTTGCTCTGTGCACTGTGCTCCCTGCATCACAAGCGCATGCAGAGGGTTCTGCAGAGCCAACCCTCTCCCCTTCACAGAGGCCCAAGTCATACCCTGTGAGCTGGACACCTCGACAGCAGGCAAGGAAAGCACCTGCCTTGCACGGAGCCGACTCTGGTTCCAACCTCAGCATGCCATACCCACCCCTCACCCCCGCCCCCCGCCCCCGTCAGGTTCCCCCAGGACTGATCCCTGAGCAGAGCCAGGAGCAAGCCCTGAGCAGTTTCTGGTGGTGCTGGGGGAGGGGAGTACCCAGCACATCTTCCGAGAATTTCCGAACAGTGACTCCTTCCATGGTACCCACGTCAGCAGCTTTGACCCAGACACAGGACACATCATGCCAGGCGGGCATTCTTGGTCACCATGAACTTCATCTTCCCTTTCCCTGAAAGTAACTTCCCCAGGACATGAAGGGAGTGTTGGTGTTGGGTGTTTCCAAAGTACCCCGTGGCTTCAGCTGTTCACCAGGAGTGCTGTGTTTCTAGAAATCTCTCTGACCCCAGGATCCAGGTTGCTTCATTGATCAAAGTCCTCCAGATGGCCTAAGAGTCTGAGTTTGGGGGCTGGAGTGATAGCACAGCGGGTAGGGTGTTTGCCTTGCACGCAGCCGACCCCGGTTCAGATCCCAGCATCCCATGTGGTCCCCTGAGCACCGCCAGGGGTGATTCCTGAGTGCATGAGCCAGGAGTGACCCCTGGGCATTGCTGGGTGTGACCCAAAAAGCAAAAAAAAAAAAGTCTAAAAGAATTTGGCCTAGAGTGGCTATTGTATGCAAGAATTCTGAAGAGGGGGCTGGAGAGCGATAGCACAGTGGGTAGGGCATTGGCCTTGCACACAGCCAACCCTGGTTCGATTCCCAGCTTCCCATATGGTCCCCTGAGCACTCATGAGTGCAGAGCCAGGAGTAACCCCTGTGCATCGCTAGGTGTGACACAAAAAGCAAAACAACAACCAAAAAAAAAAAAACCAAAAAAAACGAATGCTGAGGAGAAAGAGAGAGGAGAGAGAGACAGAGAGACAGACAGACAGAGACAGAGACAGAGAGAAAAGAAAAGTGACTGCCATAGAGGTAGGTTGGGGGGATGGGCATCGCAGGAGGGAAACTGGGTCATTGGCGGTGGGTAATGGACACTGGTGGAGAGATGGGTGTTGCTGGATCACTGTGACTGAAACCTGAGCATGAACAGCTTTGTAACTGTGTATCTCATGGTGACTCAATAAACAATAATAATTTTTTATTTTTATAAAATAATTCACAATATTTAATTACATTTAATATTTGAACACCAATCCTTCACACCTACCCACCATCATATTTCGGATGTTTCCATCCTAAACCGCAACTCCTGCCCCAAAGTAGAACCGAAATAATTTATTTTGTATTGTTTGTTATGAATAAACCACTGAAAATGCTCCAAAAGTTTCCTCAGAGCAAAGTGTGTGAAGATTGTTGTATTTCACCCAAGGGCCATTAAGCCCTTGCATGCTCACGGCTGTTCTCTACACGCTCCGGCCGAGCCTCACCTGAGAGTGAACCTATTCCCGACTGAGAGGCTGAGACATCTCAGGCCTCACGCCACTCATACTCCAAGAGTAGCACCACGTCCGAGCGGGGGTCAAAGTAGAAGGCAACCAATCATTGAGGGAAATACATTTTTACAGATATACACACACATACATATAGATAGATAGATAGATAGATAGATAGATAGATAGATAGATAGATAGATAGATATGCAGACAAGGCTCAGCCTTTAAAAAATAAATTTTAAAAAAGGAAAGAAAGTGCCTGCCATAGAGGCAGTGGGGGAGGGGGAACTGGAACACTGTTGGTGGGAATGTACAGTGGTGAAGCGACTGGGGTTGGCGCATTATATGAATGAAACCCAACGATGAACAACTTTGTAACTGTATCTCATTGTGATTCAATTAAAAAAAAATTTTTTTTTAATGCTGGACTGGCAAAATGGAAGAAGGGGCAATGGGAGAACAGAGCAACACAACCGAGTTCAAAGGTAGGGATTAAATGAAAGGGCACTGGGGCCCTTGGGGGAGGGAGGCTGGTGCACTGGCGATGGGTGTGGTGTTGGGGTTATGTGCATGAGAAACCATCACGAACAGTATCATAAATCACAGAATTTCAGTCAGTGAAAAAATAATTAAATAAAAACACAACTTCTAAAAACAAAACAAAAATGGGTGAAGGGCAGAGCAGGGCCACCCCTGGCTTTGTAAGCGAGCCGATGATTACTGGTATACCTGAGAGTGATAAAATGCCCATTATTTCTCAATTACAAAATAAAAAGAACTGCTAGACATGTTTCTCTGATCATCTTCAATCCTAATGCCAGATCTATCCATATATTCACCTCAGAAACGCCCAGGCCTGAGTGTTACTGGTATAACTCCAAGCCACGCCTAAGTACTCCACTAAAGCTTAGAATTCTTTATTTCCCTGAAAGCAAAATGAAGTGAGTTAGGTGCTGGAGAGATAGTACAGCAGGTAGAGCACTTGCTTCGCATGTGGCCACGCCAGGTTCAACACCCCAGCATCTCATATGGTCCCCCCAGCATCACCAGGAATAACTCCTGAGTTCAGAGTCAGGAGTGACCCTGAGCATCATCAGATGTGACCCCAAAAACAAACTGAAAAAGGGACTAGAGTGATAGCGCAGTGGGTAGGGCGTTTGCCTTCCACTCGGCCGACCCGGGTTCGATTCCCAGCATCCCATATGGTCCCCTGAGCACCGCCAGGGGTAATTCCTGAGTGCAGAGTCAGGAGTGACCCTGAGCATCATCAGATGTGACCCCAAAAACAAACTAAAAAAACAGAGCTAACGATCCCTGAGCATCCCCGGAAATGCTCACGAAGCCTGGAAGAGACTCTCGGCAGTGCCAGGCCGAGCTCTACACGCCAAATGGCTCTGTTCTTGGGCCCAGACATGCTTGGGGGACCATGAGGCGTGGTGAGACATCTGGGGCCTTGGGCCCACGGAGCATGGGCTCCAGCCCTCCAAGCCACCAGCTGTCCCTTTGGCCACATCCGTGCAGCAGTCTCCCCTCACTCTTCACTGCCCTAGGAGCTAGTCCCAGAAGTGGGTTCGCGGGTCAGAGGTTAGGACGATTCTCAGGGTTCCTGATACAAATTGACCTGGTTGCCCAGAAGGGTCTATGGAGATCCAACAGCAAGGTAACAGTGGGACTGGCCAGGGAGATGGCTCAAGGGCTGCAGCACGTGCTATCCAGATGGGGGCCCTGGATTCCACCGCCAGCACCACTGGGGGCGGGGAACTCCTAAGCAACACACTTGAGTCTGGGTCCCAGCACTGCTGGGGGTAGGAGGAGAAGGATGGGGAGAGGAGGGGAAAGCAGAAGAGGGGAAGGGAGGGGAAGGCAGTGGGAGAGGAGAGGGGAGGGAAGGGGAGGCAGGAGGGGATAGAAGGGGAGGGAGGAGGGGAGGGAAGGGAAGGAGAGGAAAGGGAGGGGGAGAGGGGAGGGAAGGGGAGGCAGGAGGGGAGAGAAGGGGAGGGAGGAGGGGAAGGAAGGGGAGGAGAGGAAAGGGGGAGGAGAGGGAAGGGGAGGAGAGGAAAGGGAAAGGGGGGAGGGAGGGAAGGAGAGGAAAGGGGGAGGGGAGGGAAGGGGAGGGAGGAGGGAAGGGAAGAGGAGGGAAGGGGAGGAGAGGAAAGGGAGGGGGGACGGGAAGGGAGGAAAGGGAGAGGGGAAGGGAGAGGAGGGAAGGGAAAGGGGAAGGGAGGGAAGGGAGAGGGGAGGGGAGGGAAGGGGAGAGAAAGTGCTTTTACAGGTATCCTGGTCGAGCCTGGGGCAACTGCTGGGTTTTTTCTGGAAAGCTATTGTAGAACATTCCCATCTCTGCACAAAATATGAGCAAATTCAGGTGCTTTTGAGCCTTTTCCTCATTGTGTGGGAGCTCCAAGATGCAAATGAGAAGCTCCAGAGGGAATCAAATCCTCCCTACCCCCTGCCTCAGTCTCTAACGTGATCCCAATGAAGGATCAGGTTCCCTTCCCTTTGGTTGTAAAGTGTTTAAGGATAGGGCCCGAGCAACAGGACAGCGGGTAAGGCGTTTGCCTTGCATGCAGTCAACCCGGGTGCAATCCCTAGAAACCCATATGGTCCCCCAAGCACCAAAAAGCAAAAAAAAAAAAAAAATGTGCTCAGTGTCTTGAGATGGAGCCCTGCTAATCTAGACCAAGGATTTTCCAACCACAAGCCCGTCAGGATCACAAAGCAGGGGTGACTGGGAGGAGCGCTGGAAAGGGCAGGGCAAGGGAAGAGCAGTCAGGCACACGCAAGTGCCTTTCTTTCTGTACTTCCCTGCATTTCACCACTGACACTTTGAGAAACACAGTTCAGGAAGGCAGGCCCACAGGGAAGTGGGATCCCCCAGAGTCTGGGCTTACCAGGGTCCCAAGTGGACCTTTCAAATCCAGCCCAGGGTAGGGTGTCCACCTGCAGAGGGGAGATGTGCAGGGCCAATGGCAGGCAGAAGGTCCTACATTGACGAGCTGCTGAAACCAGAGACGTGGCTTTTTTTTTTTAGTGCCCAGCCTCACTCAGCCAAGAGGGCCTGCCTCCTTCCACAGTGTCCCCCACACCAGGGAGTCAGTCCCTGCCATTTCTCCAGAGACTCAACCACCAGCCAGAGAGTGCCCTGGAATGGGAGGAATGGAATATATGCATATACATGGAATATATGCAACGCTTCCACTGCCAGGGCAAGACAAGGAGGCATTCTGAACACATCCTCAATCACCCCAGCAAAACGTTCCTTTAACTTTGCGTGTTCAACTCTGACGTTTTAACTTTTTATTGACGCACAGGGTGCGTCACACCCCGTGATGCACAGGGGTTCCTCCTGGTTCATGCACTCAGGAATTACTTCTGGCGGTGCTCAGGGGACCAAATGGGATGCTGGGAATCGAACCCAGGTTGACCTCGTGCAAGGCAAATGCCCTGCCCGCTGTGCTATCACTCCAGTCTCTGACATTTTAACTCAAAAAAAAAGGGAGAGGCTGCAAAGATAGAAGAGAGGGTAAGGCACTCACCTTGCATGCGGTGTTCAGTTCCAAGCAACCCATCTGGGTCCCTGAGCACTGCCAGGAGTGATCTCTGATGCAGAGCCATGGAGTGTGACCCAAAAACTAAAACCAAAACTCTTTCAATAGAGACCAGGCAGATCGTTCGAATGGCTAGGGTACCTGCCTCGCAGACAGGAGACCAGAGGCTCCCAAACTTTTGCGGCCCACCACTCGCTTTTCAGAACCAAAATGACTCACTGTCCCCTAGAAATCTGCCTTCCTTAAAAGAACAAGAAGAAAGCACCCGACAGGTGAATCACTCAGGGCCTCCTGCTGGGCAATGTCCATGCTGGGAAACACTGATGTTCGACCCTGAATTTGATCCCAGGCACCACACACCTCCAAGCCTGCCCCAGGACCCCCCCCCACCCCATGATCCTGCTGAACCCAAGCATGGCATGGAACTGTCAGGCCCAGCACAGTGAGATCAAGTGTTGCCATTTTCCCTCTCTGCTTTGGGGTCACAGGGACAGTAGGTCCAAGTGACCTTCTATCTCCGATCAGAATAAGACACTGGATCTCCCAGGCTGGTTGGCACCGGGGCTGGCCTCACAGCTGTCTTGCTGGCCTCACAGGACGCCACTCTCTGCTTACGAGAACTGACCCACCTCAGTGGCCCAGGACCGGGGCTTTCCCCTCCCTGTCCAGGGCTTCCTTTTTCCCATAAGTGAGTCATGTGATTACCCAACTCCTATGTGGCTCTGGGCCACTCAATACACTTCTCTGGGTCTCTCCTGTCCATCTAAAGAGCTTCCCACCATTGACAAACCTCGAAGCTTCACCAGAAAGATTTCAAGATGAATGTAGTGAGACTGAGCAATTCTGCTCTTTGCACTGGTGGGCCAGGCACCAGGCAGCCATGTCCAGCGAGGAGACACTTCCTCTTTACTCCCCCACCCCCCAACACAGGCCTTGCAGACTCTGTTCCTTCTACGGACTGAGGAGGGCTGGGGAGGACAGAACCAGGCGATCTCCCGTGTCGCTCCTCTTCCCAAGGAGCGTCCCACCCCAGGACACCCAGAGTCAGAAACATCTGGGGCACTGGGAAAAGGTGAGACTGCATGGGGAGGGCTGAACAGCACAGAGGATAGGGCGTTTGCCTTGCATGCGGCCAACCCGGGTTGATTCCCAGCATCCCATATGGTCCCCTGAACACTACCAGGAGTAATTCCTGAGTGCAGAGCCAGGAGTAACCCCTGTGCATCGCCGGGTGTGACCCAAAAAGCAAATAAACAAACAAAGAAACAAACAAATAAATAAATAAAGACTGCATGGGGTTAGACACACAAACGAATCTCAGACCCGAACAACTTGCTGCAGAGATGGCCCTGGACTTTGTAATAGGCTCTCTCCGCTGGGCTGCTCCAGTCAGGGGCAGATGCCGTCACTTCACCTGCCCTCCAGGAGCCCCCGTGGCTGCCATTTTCTAGAAGCCAGCAACAAGCTCCAGGTACGAGTGGCCTCACGGGACAGGGGAGGAGTGGGCCCTTCTCCTTCTCCCTGCCCCGATGGGACTCCGAGATGACGCCACCTCTGGCCACCGTCTACTTAAGTAAGCTCCCACACGGCTATGATCCGGAGACACGCAAATGAATCTCGGACCCGAGTAACTTGCTGCAGCAATCTCTTCAGACCCTAATTATTAAAAGTTTTAGAATTTCTAGAGTACGCAGCCACTCTCGTGACCACATGACATTATACTGTATTCACAACAAGCGATACAAACCTCACTGTCTAGCATTGCCTTTTCGGCAAGTATGAGTAGTGGTGGGACTGGTCTTAAAATATCAAAGGTAACTAAAGTAGAAAAAGAGAGTATTGTGCCACAGGGGGAGGTGTGGAATGGTGGGGGTGAGATACTGGGGATTTCGGTGGTGCACTGGTGAAGGGATGGGTGTTTGATGAGTGTATGATCGAAGCTCAAACATGAAAACTTTGTTACTGTACCTCACAGTGAATCAGTTAAAAAAAAGAGAAAGGTAAAAAAAATACCATATGTCTAAAACTCAACCATGCAGAGCTTCGCCAAAGTTATTTAGTAAAAAATTAAATACTTTTGAAAAAAAAAAAAAGACTGCATGGGGTTGACTAAACTGGGTAGTGGGTACACTACATCAAAAATCACTTGAGAGGGCTGGAGCAATAGCACAGCGGGTAGAGCGTTTGCCTTGCATATGGCCAACCCAGGTTTGATTCCCAGCATCCCATATGGACCCCTGAGCACCACCAGGGGTAATTCCTGAGTGCATGAGCCAGGAGTAACCCCTGTACATTGCCGGGTGTGACCCAAAAAGCATAAAAAAAATCACTTGAGAATGTTCATTAAAATTTGGATTATTGGACTAGAGCGATGGTGCAGGGGTGAAGGCACTCGTCTGGCATATGGCCAACCCCAGTTGGTTGCCAACCCTGCCTCTGCCTCCCACCCCAAGTACCACTACACATGACGGCTGAGCACTGGGCCAGGAATAAGCCTGAGCACCCCTGGGACTGGCTCCAAAGCAAAGAGTGGACTGTAGATAGCCCAAAGGGTCAGCACTCGCCACACATGCACCGGGCCCTGAGTTCAATCCCAGGGACCACATGTCCCCTCCCAGCATAACTGGCTGTTGCCTTGGCAGCCCCGAGGATGACTCACCTGAGCTCCAAACTTCCATAAAGTCCACATAGCCAGGCCAAGTTATCTGTGGGAGTGGCCCCCAGGCCCCCTGAGCACTGTTGGGGAGATCTCACCAAAAAGTATGGATCTTGACCCTCTCCCCTACCCCTGAATAGAAAGTTTAAGAAGACCGAAGTTATAAAACAGAATACTGAGAATGAGGTAACACAGCTCCTCTGGCCAGATCCGAAATGGACTGAAAGCGGATGTTTGTCCATTAACCCAAGCAAAGGTAGCAGGTTTTTTTCCTTCAAGTCTAAGATGACCATTGTCCAAACACAGAGATTTCCTTCCAATTTCCCCCATTATATAAGCCCAAGGTCCATCCTTCTCTCTCTCTCTCTCTCTCTCTCTCTCCCCCATCTCTCTCTCTCCCTTTCTCTCTCTCTCCCTTTCTCTCTCTCTCTCTCTCTCCCCCATCTCTCTCTCCCTTTCTCTCTCTCTCTCCCTTTCTCTCTCTCTCTCTCTCTCTCTCTCTCTCTCTCTCTCTCTCTCTCTCTCTCTCGTTCCCTTGCTCCCTTTGATTTCTTGGGTCATACCCTGTAGCATGCAATGCTCAGGAGTTACTCCTGGCTCTACACTCAGAAATTACTCCTGGCAGTGCTCAGGTACCATATGGGAAGCTGGAGCTCCAACCTGGGTTGGCTGCATGCAAGGCAAATGCTCTACCCGCTGTACTCCAGCCCCTTATCTTTCTCTTATAGGGTACACTCAAGCAAGGTACCATGGAGGACACAGGGGACTATAAATCCCACACCTAATGCACCATTTATACTGACAGGAGATGTCTTGACGACATGAGTCCGTTTCACTCTTTTGACCCAAAACCTCACCACTCAAATTAGCCCCAGAACAACACAGATAAGAACAACCTCTTACCTGTAAGCCCCCCGCCCTCTGACTCCTACCCCACTGACAAGTCACAGTCAGTAGTTCCAGAAGGGCTTGGTGCCAGGATGCTCATCACAAAGGTTGCCTAGGAAGACCAGCGAGACTCTGAACAGCAGCGAGTCAAGGCCGCAGCTGCACCCCGGTGGGGCTGGAGAGACAGGGCGGGTAGTTCTCAAGTCCTGTTCAGGGTTCCCAGAAAAGAGGTAGTAAAAGCGAGAGGCGGTGCATTGTATTCAGCACAAGAGGTCTCGATTCTGGTTCTGCTGCTTGGTGACCCCACCATTTTCTGAGTTCCCTTTATCTGTGGAAGGGAAAGGCTGGCTCTGGGAGGGGAAAGCCAGAAACGAAACATGCAAAGTAGATACTCAGGAAGGGAGAGAGCTTGGGCTGCAGCGAGAGCGCAGCGGGTAGGGTGCTTGCCTTGCATGTGGTCCACCTGGATTTGATCCCTGGCACCCCAGATGGTTCTCTGAGCCTGCCAGGAGTGACCCCTGAGCACAGAGCCAGGAGTCAGCCCTGAGCACCGCTGGGTGTAGCCAAAAACAAACAAACAAACAAAAGAACCAGAAGGGGGGGCCGGAGCGATAGCACAGCGGTTAGGGCGTTTGCCTTGCATGCGGCCGACCCCGATTCGATCCCCAGCATCCCATATGGTCCCCCAAGCACCGCCAGGAGTAATTCCTGAGTGCAAAGCCAGGAGTAACCCCTGAGCATCACTGGGTGTGACCCCCCAAAAAAAAAGCAAAAAAGAACCAGAAGGGAGAATTCTTGTGATAAGCAAATCACACCGCCCACAAAAAAAAAAAAAACAAAATACCCACATCATAAAACGCAGAGCTGGCCAAGCACAAGAGTCTGGTCATCAGGAAGGTTGTCCCAGCCTGAAAAGCCCGGCTCAGAAATGCCACCCCGGGGTGGGAGAGAGAGTTCAAAGCGCCCCGTGGACAGTGTAAATGGAGAAGGCCTGGTAGAAGCTCTAGAAAGCATGTGCCTCACCCAGCACCAGGCCAGGACTAGCCTCTGAGCGACCCAGGCCAAGGCAAGTGGTGCTCCCTCCCTCACTGTCCATCTCCTTCTCCCTGTCCATCTGAGGAGGACACCAGCCCCTCCAGATCCTGCGTGACTCCCCACTACCCCAGTTGTCAACCTACAGAGCTCTTCTATGTTCTGAGGGCTCGGGGTTAGCCCGAGAAATAAACTCAAAGTCTGCCCCATCCGAGTCAGCTCAGCCATTAAGAACCGGAGGGAGGCGGCAGTAGGATCTGCGGTATTCACCCCACACACGGGCTCACATACAGGGAGAATCGTGCGTGGGGGCGGGGCGGGGGGGCGAGGAGACCTACTCCTTTACCGTTCTCATGCAGCAGGACGGGTCTTACTCCACCACAACAAACCCAACACTTGAGCGCCCCAAAGGCTAGTGCAGCAGGTAGTACAGCAGGTAGGGCGTTTGCCTGGCACGTGGCCAACCCAGGTTCAATTCCCAGCATCCCACATGGTCCCCTGAGCACTGCCAGGAGTGATTCCTGAGTGTTAAGCCAGGAGTAAACCCCTGAGCATCACCTGGTGTGACCAAAAAGGAAAAAAAAAGTATTCAATGATGGCCACTTAATACCTGTATCATGAACCATAACACCCAAAAGGAGAGAGTAAAAGGGGATGTGCCTATGTGCCTTCCACAGAGGTGGGGGGGAGGGGGAGGGATACGGGGAACATTGGTGGTGGAGAATGGGCACCAATGGAGGGATGGGTACTCGATCATTGTATGACTGAGACATAAGCACAAAAATTGGTAAGTCTATAACTGTACCTCACGGTGATTCATTAAAAAAATTTTTTTTAATTAAAAAAAAAGGCTTGCTCAGAAATGACTGGGCAGTATCGCTCTGCTTCCGTTCCCCCTCCCCCCGGCTTTGATCTCTGCACGCCCCAGCTGCTCTCTCGGGCACCTCCGGAGGGCAAGTGCACAGCAACCCAGGATTGGGGGCGAGCGGGAAGGAGAAGCAGACATTTGAGGATGTTATTGCCGAGTTTCACTTCCACCGTGTCTTCTATATTCCACCTCAACTCTGGTTTTGAGCAAAGCAGGGCCAGTTTCAGAAGCAGACAGGTCTCCCTCCCTCTCCGACTCTGAGCTGGCTTCCTCTGTCCCAGCCCCCGAGGCTGTGTGAACAGGGTGAAACCTTGCGCCTCTGAGACCCCAGCAGTCCTGAAAGCTGGCTCCTTCAGGACTTTTCCTGATTGAAGAACCACAACAACAAGCGACAAAGCGGGTGCTGTGATGCGGGGGCCGACAGTATCATATTCAAAGGACTTCGTCACAATTAGGGGCTTAGGCGTGCCCTGCTGGTGCTCAGGGGACTGGAGGTAGTACCAGGGTTCAAACCAGGTTTAGGACCGACCCTACAGCCTCACACAAGGCAACTGCCTTCCCCCCCTCCACTACTGTCTCTCGGGCCCTCCTCTGAGCGCTGGCTCAGCAGGGGGATACAATGTAGCCCTGGTCGTAACCTCCCAGGAGCTCACAGTGAATCCTGGCTAGTAAGCACAGGCACGAAGGGATGAGCATCCCTTCCTCCTGCCCAAATCTCTTCCCTCCCTGAGCGCTGCTGCATTAACTGCACCCCCTGTCCACGCCCCTTTTCATGCTGCAGGGCAGGGGAGAGGCAGACATCGGTTGGTGACAGGACCTGGCATTCCCAGGCGGCCACTTTCCCCCCCTGTATTGAGCCTTCTTTTGACCCTGGATAGAAGGGAAAGTGCCTTCGCCTCTATCAAAGGGAAACCTGAGGCATCTTCTCAGCTGGGAAAGGCTGTCTGACACCCCGCCCCCCCAACTCCAGCTGCTGCCACGGGCACAGCTGGAGGCCCCACAGCCACGGGAAAGGCCGAGCCAAAAGGCCAGAAGCTATGCGATTCTAGTTCCGACTGGGCCTCCTGAGAAAGAGGCTTCCCACTCTGGGGCTGGAGCAGCGGGGAGGGCGTTTGCCTTGCACGCGGCTGAGCCGGGTTCGATTACCAGCATGCCATAGGCTTCCCCGAGCACCGCCAGGAGTAACTCCTAGGCATCGACCGGTGTGACCCAAAAAAGAAAAAAAAAAAAAAAAGAGGCTTCCCACTCTGTGTCCCCAGTTCCCTCGTCTGCTCAGTGTGACGATCAGGCTGCCAAGGCCTGAAACCAAGCCCCAGCTTCCTGCTCGTCCTTCCAGACCACAGTCACGTGCGAAGGCCTGTCCTCACCACTCTGCTTCCCTTTCTTCCCTTCCTGCCGCCACCCCACCCACCCCCTCAGGCCTCCAGACTCTCCAGGGCCCATGAAGCACCAACTGGCAGATGAAGGGTTTGAAGGTTTTTTTTTCCCCCTTTTGATTTTGTTTGGGGCCACACCAGGCTTACTGCTGGCTCTGCACTCAGGGATACTCGGTATACTCGGGGGACCATAGGGTGCTGGGATGGAACCCTGGTCTGTCATGTGCAAAGCAAATGCCCCCTCCACTATACTATCTCTCCTGCCCCAATATGGGGGGTTTATCTCCTCTATCTCTACTTCCCCTGCTCCCCAGCTATGTTTTCCCTGTAGCTTGTTCTAGAACAATACCAGTTTGCCAAATGTGTTTTGGGCATTTCCGTTTCTCCCATTCACCAAGTTCTCAGCTGCCTCCGGAGCCTTCAGTATCAAATTCAGATCCGTATCCCCAGTGTCAGTCTGGGTTCTGGGTGAACGAGAGGGGTGGACGGTGACCCCCCAGGGCGCCCTACTCAGAGCATGCTCCACCCACAAGCGTGCCCCAAAGGAGGATGAGAGGATCTGCACCCACCCCAGACCACGGGCAGCATCTGCAGGGGAATCCCAGAGGGCTTAAGAGGCACACACTGCTCCAAGACATGTCCGGCTCTGAGGGTCCCCTGTCCCACCAGCCCCCATCCTACCATCTGACCACCACGGGGGTCCCAGCAAGAATCACTCCAACACAGCCCACACTCAACCAAAGGAGAGCACCGCAGGAAACTTCCTCCTCCTCCTCCTCCTTTTCTTTCTTTCTTTCTTCTTCTTTTTTTTTTAACCACACCTGGTTGTGCTCAAGGCTTACTTCTAGCTCTGTGCTTAGGGATCACTCCTGGTAGGCTCAGGGGTCACTCCTAGTCGGCTCAGGGATCACTCCTGGTAGGCTCAGTGATCACTCCTAGTCGGCTCAGGGATCACTCCTGGTAGGCTCAGGGGTCACTCCTAGTCGGCTCAGGGATCACTCCTGGTAGGCTCAGGGATCACTCCTGGTAGCTTCAGGGATCACTCCTGGTAGCTTCAGGGATCACTCCTAGTCGGCTCAGGGATCACTCCTGGTAGGCTCAGGGATCACTCCTGATAGGCTCAGGGATCACTCCTGGTAGGCTCAGGGATCACTCCTAGTAGGCTCAGGGATCACTCCTGGTAGGCTCAGGGATCACTCCTGGTAGGCTCAGGGGTCACACCTGGTAGGCTCAGGGATCACTCCTGATAGGCTCAGGGATCACTCCTGGTAGGCTCAGGGATCACTCCTGGTAGGCTCAGGGGTCACTCCTAGTAGGCTCAGGGATCACTCCTGGTAGGCTCAGGGATCACTCCTGGTAGGCTCAGGGATCACTCCTGATAGGCTCAGGGATCACTCCTGGTAGGCTCAGGGGTCACTCCTGATAGGCTCAGGGATCACTCCTGGTAGGCTCAGGGATCACTCCTGGTAGGCTCAGGGGTCACACCTGGTAGGCTCAGGGATCACTCCTGGTAGGCGCAGGGGACTAGAGGAGGCAAGGGGGATCTTAACCTCACACAAGGCGAGCTCCTTAACCGCTGTACTACCGCTCTGGCCTGCAGGAGACCCACTGGCCTTCTCCAAGACCAGGCAGATTCAGTAACTTTGGGGCCTCTCAGCCCTGGCTCTGTGCACTAAGCTCTCCCCGCCCTGCCCACCCATCAGGTCCCCTGAAGGAACAAGTGCACAGCTGCCAACATCCAGAAGCTGAGGCCCACACCCACTGCCCACCTGCCCCTGTGGGCCCGGCTGCACACTGCTCAGGAAATGCTCCTCCCTCTTCTACTGATTTTTTTTTTTGGGTGGGGGACACATCCAGCAATGCTCAGGGGTTACTCCTGGCTCTGCACTCAGGAACTTCTCCTGGTGTTTCTCGGAGGACCATGAGGGATGCCGGGGATTGAATCTGGATCCACCCCATGCAAGGCAAGCACTGTCAAGCCCCATACTATGTCTCCAGCCCCTCCTCTGCTGCTCCTGTCGCTCATTCCAACTGGAGTGAGAAGGGACCATCCCCAAAGCACATCTTCAGTTCTTTAATAAATGCTCCAAGTCCTCTATTGGCTCCAGATTTTCTCAAATATTTATAAAATCCACTCTCAGCAATAGCTCTGCCAGCCTATCTCTCATTGACTCTGATTCTTTATATATTTATGAACATATCTCCTTCCCTTGGAGCAGATGGCAGTGAGTTAAGTCTTTGGAAAGGAAAGGGGGGCGGGGGAAGTCAATGGGACAGAATGTAAACTCAGTTGACTCCCCCAAATACTCTTACTGACAGTTCTGGCATGGCGATCCTTCCGTTCCGTGGAAGTGCTGAAGGCCCAGCCAACAGCTCTCAGGCCGGGCCCAAGGACAGCACGCTCAGATTTGGGGTAGCCTGGAAGTTCCAACTTGGATCTAGGGAGAAAAGGTCAAGCACAGGTTCCATTCCCACTGGGAACAGTTCTCCTAGAGACCTGAGGTGGGGACAGAGAGAGACCCAGGATTGGGAGAAAATGAACAACTGCCCAGCACTTCCAGTGTAAGTGCAAGCCCAGTGGGTCACTGTAACCCACTGTGGCAATTATTATCCCTGTGAAAGAAGAAGGTGGCCCAGAGTAAAAAGAAATACTGTGCTCCAGGTCGCAGGGTTAATGAGTCCCAGAACCAGGAGATGAACCCCAATAGCCTGGCCCCAAACCTACAAGCAGGCCACCCGCACATGCAGAGAAGAGCAGGGAAAATGGAACGACGCCTTTTCATCCCCCACTACAGTCCTCATGAGCTTTCTTCCCAACCTGGTGAGGCCCATTTTCCCTTATAAGACCATCAGAAACTTGATTCATAAAGCTCGACTGAAGCAACAGGAAGTCTATGCACTCAAAACCTGGGGAAGTTGTGTCGCAGCCGAAAGCAGGAAGGAGGCCATGAGAACGTGAAGATGATCTGAAACGAGCAGCCGAGGCACAGAAAAAAACAGACTTCATGAGGTAAAGGGGGAAAAAAAACAAAAAGAATGGAACCCAGGCTGACAATCGTTTGTTCTTCGAGCGACCTTGCCATCAAGGGCCACAGGAGGGAAGGAGACAAGGAATTAAACTCAGCACTACACTTCCTCTCTAATAGTCTTTCCTTGGGAAACTCCAATTCAAATTTAAAGAGAGAGATGGCAGGCCCGGAGAGGGGCCCATAAGTCAAAGCCAGGGCTTCAATTCCTGGCACTACACCACCTGGAATGACCCCTGAGCACACAGCAAAGAGCAGGCCCCGGCAGAATTGGGTGTGGCCCAAAACCTACCCCCCCCCCAAAAAAAAAAGAGAAGTGAGGTCAGATTCTTAATCTTTGAGACTATTACCCACCGGACAGTAGAAATGAGGGCCAGGAGAACTGGTCTGCAGTTGGAAGCTTGTCAAAAGTGGGGGGAGGGGCTGGAGCAATAGCACAACGGGTAGGGTGTTTGCCTTGCATGAGGCCCACAGGGGTTCAATTACCAGTATCCCATACGGTCCTCTGAGCACCGCCAGGGGTGATTCCTGAGTGCAGAGCCAGGAGTAACCCCTGTGCATCGCCAGGTGTGACCCAAAAAGCAAAAAGCAAAAAAAAAAAGCTAGGGGAAGAGGGAGAGGGCAATTAGGCTAGAGAAGGGACCACTATGACAATGTCAGTTGGAAATGATCGCTCTGAACAAGAAGTGGGTGATGAAAGTAGGCAAACGGATATAAGTAACCTTACAGTACTTGTATAGCAAACCATAATGACCAAAAGTAGAGAGGGAGAGAGAGAAGGGGGGGGGGGGAGAAAGAGAAAGAGGAAGAGAGAGAGAGAGAGAGAGAGAGAGAGAGAGAGAAAGAGATCGGAGAGGTGTCTGAAGAGGCAGGCTGGGGGGATGGGAGTGGATGGAGAGAAATTTGGGACACTGGTGATAGAAAATGTACACTGGTGAAGGGGTGGGTGTTGGAACATTTATATGACTGAAACCCAATCATGAACAACTTTGTAACTGTTTCACTCACAGTGATTTAATTAAAAAATTTTTTTTAAAGATTTGAATCTTGTGCTTACCTAAGAAACACAGGAGATGGATGAGATATTATTATTATACATCTGGTATTATTCTGCCTGTTCCTAGACTGTAGTGGCCTCTGTAAGGACTCACGGGCAGAACCAAGGTAAAGCATACTGGTTTTGAAGGGGGAAAGGTGTCAAGGCCACACCCTGTGATGCTCAGGGCTTATTCACAGATCTGTGAATAAGTGATCTGTGATCACTCCTGGCGGTGCTCAGAGAAATATATGTTGTGCCAGGAATTGAACTGGGGTTGACGCATGCAAAGCAAATGCTTTCTGCCCCTGGACTATCTCTCAGTTCCAAACTGCACTAACTTCAAATTTGATTTTTCACCAATATAACACTGCCTTTAAAAAAAAAAATCCATTGAGATTCTGTGATTTACAATACTGTTAGTGATGACTTCTCATGCACATAATTCCAAAACCACACCCATCACTACTGTACCCCCTCCCTCCCCCAAGGACCACAATGATCCTCCCTTTCAACACCATCCCCCCTCACCCATCAATTCAACTGTGTGGCTCGGTCATCCTGTTGTGTTGCCTTCGATCCTTTGTTGTGTAACTTTAGGTCCCAGGCATGAGTGAGCTCACTCTGATCTCTCCCTCTCATTCATTCTGCATGACAAAGTCTCTAGTTTTATCCAAGTGGCTACAAACTGCATAGTTTGGCTCTTTCTTTAAGATGCATACTTTTCCATTGTGACACTACCTTTTCAGGACAATATCCACTGGAAGATGGCGCCACCAAAGACTGACAAACACCCAGCGACCACCAAAGCTACAAATCAGGGGTCTCTTCAGCAAAGATGACAGCCATGTCAAGCCTGAGGCCACACCTTCCTAACTTCCACTTTCTCAGTCAGTAGGGTCCCCCACCCTATCCGGGTTCCCGGATCTGGAGCTAATTACTCTCAGGAGACTGAAATTTCCCAATAAGGAACCAAGACCTCTTTGGTAAGAACCACCTATTTTGAGGTGGCCTCCAGGCCAAGGTGCCAATGAAGAGGGCAGAAAGAATGCACAACCACAGAGCCAAGGGCACATCATCAGTCCTTTGCCCATTCTGCCCGATACATGAACAACAGGGGACAGAGCAATCACACAGCAGGTAGAGAGCTTGCCTTGCATGTGACCGACCCGGCTTCAATCCCCAGCACCACGTATCAATCCCCCAGTCCTGCCAGTAGTGATACCTGAGCAGAGTCAGAAGTAAGCCCTGAGCACCCCCAGGTGATCCCCCAAACAAACAAACAAACAAAAACCCTATACTGTGCATTCAGAGGCTTGCAGAGAGAAGACTCAGGTGAGAAGCTTGGATCCGACGCTGCCTGGCTGGACTCGGGCCAAACGTATCCCCTCCCTCCGCCTCATAAAATGGAAATAAAAGCAGGCACTTCACCGGTAAGCGTGGCCATTCTGGGACTTAAAAATGAACTTGCACGTGCCCCAGGGCAGCTGGCGCCTGCTGAGTGGTGCCTGGTGCTGACTCTTAAAAGAAGAGCAATGCCTTCTTCGTTTCTCCTGCCCTCCAGAGGTGGAAAATAAACCCGAGGAAAACCACAGAGCTAACTAAGGGTCCGAAGATAGGTGAGAAAAAAAGGGATGGCTGTCAGCAAGCAAAGGGATCTGAAAATCCCCCCGAGAGAAGAGTACGAGACGCCTGCCAGAGGCCACTGACCTCCAAGTACCTCTGGGCAGGAACCCGCCCTCTCTACTCTGGTAAACCCTGGTCCTCCTCGGACCCAAAGTCTTTCGAGACCTCAAACATGCAAATGACAACATACCTCCTCCAGGAAGAACACTCAGAGGCGCTGACCACTTGGGCAAGCCCTGAGCAAGGGACCCAGCCTACTTCTGCCAGTTCTCTCGCAGGAACAGGAACCTGGGGCCTGGGAAATGGGCCCAGCCCAGCCGCAGAGCCTGGCAGCCACCCTCCCAGGCAGTGGCAATCAAAATGAAGCTTCTTTTCTGTTTCCACCCCAATGCAATCTTCCAAGAATGGGAAGAGACTCAAAGACAGAACTTAAGCTCCTTTTCACGAGGAGTCAATATTTTCTCAAGGTAATCCTCCCCAGGGAGGGGAGACGCAGTTACATAGAGCCCAGGAAGGAAACAAGGGGGAGTGGGGGTGTAGTAGGATGCTGGTTACAGGGCACAGAAGCCAAAAGGAGAGGCCACACCCATTCCCCTTCTACCATTCATTCCGCCAATATCTAAGGAGTTCTGCTCTCCAGTGCTCCAGGAACCCCTCCGCAGGCGACAGGGAAGGTAGGAATTAAAGGTGACTTGACCAAGACACTTTCCACCACCACCGCCCCTCTCCAGACCAGAATCTTCTGGCTCATTTTCTGACAGCCCAGGTCACCCCCCACCCCCGCCCCATTTTACAGAATCAGAGAGGGAAGGCGGTCCGTCCAAGGTCACACAGGAGCCAGGGATGAGATGCAAAGTCCCGTCCCCAGGGGCGTCCCCAGCGTCGCCTCCTTCGCGCTCCACACCTCCCCCCACCGACTCCATTTCTCAGCAGCCGGGTGGGGAGCCAAGTCAGGGGTCCGTCCAGCAGGGGAAGTCCTCGGCGGTTCCGCTTTCCGCCCGGCCCCGACCCGAGAAAGCCCCCCCGCCCCCGGGGAAGGCACCCCGGTTCGAGCCCCGCTGCGCGTGTCTACTCGGCAGCGCCAGATACACCCGCCGCAAGGGCATCCACCCGTTCCCGGCGAACTCCCATTAAAAAAACAAAAATCCTGATGGAAAGATAAAGGGCCAAGGGGAAGCGCTCTTCCAGCAGAGGCGGGGGGTTACCCCAGGAGGAAGTGTCGAGGTCAACGGGGCGCGGGTCCAGCCCCCCCCTCCCCAGTTCCTCTTTTCCGACACTGACCTGCCAAGCCCGCCCACTCCCCATGGAAGTTGGCCGAGGGGTGGGGGCCGCGCGGGGGGCGCTGCGGCACGACCCTGCGCCCTCACCTGGCTCAGAAGGCGTGGGCCGAGCGGAGCAGGGTGGATGGGGCAGGGGTGGGGCTGGGGGAGACCGACCACCCCGCGCGTCCCCTCCCTCGGGGCGCGCTCCCCGCAGCCGGCTGCACCCGGGCGGCGGCCCCGCGCGTCCAGGGCGTCCTCAGCCCACCCGCGACCGCCGGGGCCACCCACCCCCACCCCACCCCACCCCACCCCCCGCCCCGAGCCGCGGGGCGCCTCTCCCGCACCCGGGCGCACCCCGCTCCCACCTCGCTCCCACCCAGCATCACGCGCGCGCGCGCCCCGCACCCCGCGCGCCCCGGGCGGGAGCCGCGCGGGGGTGGTGCGGGTGCGAGCGGGGGTGCCCGGGCGGCACGTACCTGGCGGGCGGCCGGGCGGGCTGCGGCGCGGGCGGCGGGCGCGGGGCGCGGGGCGCGGGGAGCGGAGCCGCCGTTTCCGGGTTGGCCGCTCTCACGTCACCGCCACAGGTTCGCGAGCGGCCCCGGCGCGGCGGCAGCGGCCCCGGCGAGTGCCAGGCGAGAAATAACTATAAAAGGAAGAGACGCCTCGAGGAGGAAGAGGAAACGCTGTTTACCTTCGAGCAGCCCCAGCCGCCGGCGCTCGCACAAAAGGAGGACGCTCGCCGACGCCGCCTCCCCCCCGCGCCCGGTCCCCGCCGCATCGCGGGGCCCCGCGTCAGCGCGCGTGGCGCCCCGGGACCGCCCCCCAAAAGGCGGCGGCGGGGGGAGGGGGCGTCCGGGCGCGAGCCTGAGTCCTGGGGACAAGCCCACCCCCCACCTCTCGGCCCCCCCCCCGGCTCCCCCGCCCCTCCACCCCCCCCCCCGGCCCTCCCGGGACCGTGATGACCTTGGGCGAGTCGCAGCTGCTGGGGTGCGCAGCGGGTGGGGAGCATGCAGGGAGCTCGGGGCCCTCCCGGAGGAGAGGACACGCCGGCTCCGGGAGCACGGGCAGGGCCAAGGTCACAACCTGTCGGGCAGGTCACAGCTTCGACTGCCCCCTGCCCTGGCCGCGGGCCCCACCTGGACGTGGGGGGACGGATGGATGATGCCCTGTGGGTCAGAGAGAGGCTGTGCGTTCAGGAGCTCCATCCACTCCCCACCCCCCCTACCCCTGCGCACCCCCAGATGTTCCGGGAGGGCCTGTAAGAACCCGAGCTGTTCTAGGCCCTGGGGGTAACCGTCAGAAGCCCAAATACAAAAATCCCTGCCCGGAGCCCCGGGAGCAGACAATACACCCATATCTGCTGCGAAGGGTGTTGCCAATTCGCTAGAGAAAGCAAGCGCAGACCCAGTAGACAGAAGCTGGCTCTCGCAGGACTCGGTACAGAAATCCCCAAGCCACACGCTTCTCTCTGTGATTCCAGCGCCAGGACGACGGCAGGGCCCCTCCTTGGTCGGTACTGGCCAACACCTCATTTCCCCAACTGCCACAGGACCTGCCTGGAAAATTAAGACTGCTGTACTCTGTCCTCGCCTTGCCCCCGCGTTCACCCCCTCCGCGGTCACTGCCGTCCTAGCATCGTCTTGAATTGGAGCCAAGGGTTTAAGGAATCTAGACCATATTCGTTGAAGTATCCCTTCACTGGCCAGGAACAGGGCATCAAGGGTTACACCAAAAGCAAACAAACAAACCTGCATGCCAACCCCATATGGTCCCCCAGAGAACTGCCAGGAGTGATCCCTGAACACGGAGCTGGCCGCCTCTCCTGATCACCTTCAGCTTCCCTCGCTCCCTCTCCATTAGATAGCTCAGAGGGTTGGAACTCATGCTTTGCATGAAGGAGGCCTCACTCTCATACCCTTCCTCCCATCCCTAACCACCATCCCTCCCCCCCACACACACCGCTGTATTGTTTTTCAGCTTTCCTGCCAGTCATTCTGGATTGGAAGGTGGGAGTGCAAACATGACAGCAAAGACTGATGGGAGTTTTTGAGCAGAAATGCTTTCTGCCCTTTCTCTAACCCAGGTCCAGGGCTCGGAGCGGGGGTACTGAGAGAATGGGTTTCTCTCCACGAGGACTTTCCAAGCAGGGCATCTGGTCCTGAGGGGGAAATAAGAGGCATCAGGCCAGGTAAGTGCGAAGAGCAGAACAGATGCCAAGATAGCATCAGCCTTGAAGGGGGAAGGGTGTGCACTCAACTCTGAAGGGAAGAACTCCAAGAAGCAAAGGGAGCCGAGGATCCCCTCCCCTTTCTAGAAGTGTTAGACATCATTTAGGTCAAGTGAGAGAAATGGGGAAAGCATCTGTGAGCACCAGTGTCTTGCTGATGGATCTGTTCCCAATGCCGCTGGAGAAGAGTGAGGAAGGAAGAAACAGGTCTTGAAGTATGAAGATAAGAGTAGGGGAAAAAAAAAGATTTGTGATCAGACAGTACTGAGCTGAGTTTCTTTCCTTCCTTGGCCACTTACCAAGTGGGCATTAAAAATTCCAAACATTTTTCAAGTCCAAACCAGGTGCCAAATGTTGTGTCCGGCAAATATAGTGCTTACAACAGCCCCACAGGCTTCGGTGTTATGCAACAAGATAAGGAAGCTGGGAGAGTTGGAATTTGCCTGCGGTCATACTAATTAGATGGTACAGAGCTGGGCACAAACCCAGATTGTCTGGCTGCACAGCCCGACTCTTCGCCACTGAACCTTGCTTGCTCATCTGTGAAATGGAATTGTTGAGAAACTACTTTATTAGATTATGTTGGGATTGAATAAAATAGCACCTGTATAGAAGAGTGTACATCAATAGGACCTTGAACACAGGCATCACTGCTGTTGTGATCATCACAATCTTTGTTAAAGGTGTAGGGGTAAGGCACTTCCTGGCATGCCCAGCCTTTGCAAGAACTTTGGCATAAATGTCGGTTTAGATGAAGTAAAATTTGGATGTGTAGGATGCTGCATTTGATTCCTAGCACCACTGGTATCCACTGGCGTTGGCTGACATAAATGGGCGCAGACTGGCATTGACTGGCACAGGTTGACACAGAATGTATCTACCTAGCACAAGTTGGCATAGACCATACAGACTAGCATAGAATGTCACAGGTTGGCATAGACTAGCACTGGTTGGCATAGAAGAACACTGCCTGGCAAGGTTTTGCATAGACAGACACGAATCGACATGGGTCAGCAGAGACTGGCAAGAGTTGGCAAGAATGGTACCAGCTGGCATAGACAATGGCATCACCTGGCAAATTTGGTACTGGTTGGCATTGAATGGCACCATTTTTCACAGGCTAGAATTATCTATCACTGCCTTACACCAAATGGCACCGGTTGGCATGGGCTGGCACCACCCAGCAAGGTTGGCATGGGTAGGCATGACTTGGCATGAACTTGTACTGCCTGACAGTGATGTCCAATGTTGATTGGCAAGGAAGTTCAACACAGAGAGGCACTTCCTGGCACCAGTGGGCTCTGGCAAACACCAGTTGGCAGTTAGTTTGGCAGTAGCACAGACTGACACAGACTGGTATTGACAGGCACCATCTGGCACAGTTAGGCACTGGCTGCCATAGACTGACACCAGATAACACCACCAGGCACAGGTGGGCATTGACTGTCATAGGTTGGTAAGGACTGCACATTTGATGTGGGTTGTTACAACACAGTTTAGCACTGATTGCCACTACCTGGCATGGGTTGGTATAGGTTGGTTTCACCTGGTACATACTGGCACTGACTGGCATATGCTGGCACAAATTGTCACAGATTGATACTGTTTTTTTGACTGGTAAAGTTGGCACCATCTGGTATAGACTGGCACAGTTTGGTATACCAGTTGGCACTGAGTAGCACCAGTTGACAAATACTGGTGGCAAGGATGACACCGGTTTGTATAAGCTGGCACTGCCTGGTACATCTTGGTATTGACTGCTATAGACTGGCAGACAGTCACAAGCAAAGGTTGGAAAGGTCTAACTCAGTATGGCATATACTGGCAGGATTTGGTACAATCTGGTAAGATGGGCACTAGTTGGTATTGAGTATCACCAATTGGCATAAGTTGGCATTGACTGGCACTGGCCAGCATGGTCTGATATTGTCAAGATTGGCATCAGATGGCCCTGGTTAGCACAGACTGACATACGCAGGCATTGGCTGAGTAGTTTTGGTACAGGATTATGGTGGTAACTCGGTATTGAATGGCAAGGACTGGTGAATTTGGCATCAACTGGAACTGGTTGACATTGGTTGGCATAAATTAGTACAGGTCAGTGTGCGTTGGCACATACTTACATAGGCTAATGTAGGGTGGCACTGGTTAGCACAGGTTTGCATGGACTGGCACAAGATGTTACAGGTTAGCACTGCCTGCTATCTGTTGGTACTGACTGGCATAGACTGGCACAGGTTGTTGCAGGCAGTCATAGATTGGGGAGGGAGGGCTGACAAGGCTGGCATAAACTGGCAAGAATGACACTGGCACCATGTGATACAGACTAACATGTGTTGGTATAGGTTGGCACTGATACACATTAAGTGGCACATGTTGACATAGACAGATCATGCTTGGCACAAAGTGGCATTGCCTGATATGGACCAGTATAAGTTAGCATGTGCTGGCATTGATTGGCATAAACTGTTACAGACTGATGCCAGCTGGTACTGCCTGGCACATGTGCAACCCTGGAGGCCCCCAGGTAAGTCCAGGCACAACAGGGCCCCAGGAGGACTGCAATCTCTGGCCCTTACATTGAGCTACTGACCTCCTTGGCTGAGAATCTGTGGGAGGGACGCCAGGTCTTAGTACCACGTCATTTGGTGGGCCCACCCCCTCCCAATAAAACAAAAACATAAGAAGAGCTGCTAACTATTCCCAGCGCCCCTGAGTGGGGCTTCCCAGCAAGCTTCATGCTGAGAAATCTGCCCACAGGGCAGTAGGGAGTGGTGGAAACTGCAGACAGAGGAGAGTTTGTGACCTTTTCTTAAACATTCATCTTTCATATCTTCATAAGCCCTCATGTGTTCACAAAACAGCAGGTGACTGCTTGCAGATAGCAAGTGAGCAGCCACTCACAGAGTTCCCTGCGGACAGCCCTGAGATCAGCAGCAGCAGCCCTGACCAGGGATTCCAACACTCAAGTCTCGGCCCTGCCCCACACCCGTTGACTCAGAAATTCTGCAGTGGCACCCAGCACTGGGTTTATCTAACCCTCCTGTTGATTCCCAAGCAGCAGAAGCTTGAACACAGCACAGCTCTTTCTCAAAGTACGTGTGAGAAGCACGTGGAGGACTCATTAGCCTTCGAGTGCCCGCCCAAGATTCTGATTGAACTGAATCAGACTTTAGAATCAGACTTTAGAATGTTCATTGAGTTCTTCTATTTGTTATTTTCTTTTCTTTTGGAGTTTTGGGTCCTACCCTGTAGGTGTCTCTCCCAGCTCTGTTCTCAGGGATCATTCCTGCTGATGCTTGGGGCAGGGATGGTCCGAGTAGTGCTAGGGATCAAACCTGAGTTGTCTGCTCAGCCCTTAAAGTTCTTTAGTGTAAAGCCAGAGCTAAAAGCCTGAATCGAGATGTAGAGGGGCTACTTGTGGGTTAGTGCGCCTCCCACCCCCACTCCCACCCCCAGGGTTGCTCATCCTTATTCTGAGAAAAGTATCGTGATCAATCACACTGGATTTTTCAACAGGAAATATTTAATGCAAGCAAAGCAAGTGCAGAGATGAATAAAAAAAAAAAAAACCACCAAGTGCCCGGCACCAACTCTATTATCTTATTACTTGGCTGATATTATGGGCCAAATTGTGTGTCCCTCCAAAAATACCTCTGCATCTGAATGTGACCGTATCTGTATTTGAGGAGGTGACTAAAGTGAGCTCATTAGCATGGACCCTAATCCACTCTAACTGGTGTCCTTATAGACAGAGGAAATTGGGACAGCAATAGAAACAGGGAAGATGGTGTCTGGTTATCAGGAGAAGTCGCAGAAAATCTGCCAACCTGTGCCAATACCAACATGTGCTAGCCAGTACCAATCTGTACCAATTGGCATCAATCAGTGCCAAAATTTGACAGTTGATGTCAACCTATGCCAACAAATGCCAAGTAGTGAATGTACGTGTCAGTGCCAACATATGCCAATCAGTGTCAACCATGCCAGCCTTGTGGGGAAATGCCAACCCAAGCCAGTTGAAGCCAAAACATGCCAGCTGGTGCCAGCACACGGCAGTCAGTAAAAATTGGTTTAAATGCCAGCCCATGCCAGTCAGTGCCAGTTAGTGCCAACCTGTGACACAGTGCTGCCAGTGCCATTCAGTGCCAGTCTGTGTTGGGAGAGTTGACCTATGCTAGGCTATGCAAACCCTGCCAATAATTACCGGCTTATACCAGCCAATGCAACCCACACCAGCATGTGCCACTGATTGCCAGCTTGTGTCAAGATGTGCCATCTAGTTCTAGACTCGCCAGTTATGCTATGTTGAGTCCATCAGTGCCAATCAGTGCCAGGCTGTGCTAGCCTATGTCAACCTATGCCAGTCCATGCCAACCAGTTCCAGCCAATGGCAGTCTGCTATGCTTTGTCCCACTAATGTTCTTTTCTTTTCTATTTTTTTTTGGGGGTCACACCCGGCAATGCATAGGGATACTCCTGGCTCTGCACTCAGGAATTACTCCTGGGGACCATACGGGATGCTGGGAATCGAACCTGGGTTGGCTGTGTGCAAGGCAAACGCTCTACCTCTTGTGCTATCACTCACTATTAACCCCACCACGAATGTTTTTTAAAATAAAAAGAAAGTTATACTTCTGATATTTCCTTTTGTACCCCTGGTTGCTTATCAGGGCTGTGGCCTTGGGATCTCGTGTATTTTGAGTAGCAAATGGAGACGCCAGACATCAGTTCACCTGATCAAGGGGCCAGTAGCCACAGTGACACTGAGCACCCCTTTTAGATAGCTCAAGATGTCACCCCAGGGCCTGCAGTCTTAGCTCTCCTGCACCCCTTGAGTCCACGAGGGCTCAGGAGCACTGTCCACATACCTCTTTTCAGACTCCCACCACTGTGGTGGGCAGAGGGAGGCTCAGTCCCGGGAGACATCTCCCTCTCCTATCACAGCCCCTGTGAGCGCACTCCCTTCCTCCAGAGTGGGGAGAGGATCCTGAACTCCGAGCAGTTCCTGGGCCATCAGGGTACCTCAAGGGAGGGGGACAGGAAGGCAGGGCTGGCCAAGGCTACGCTGCGAAGCCTGGAGGAGGGACGAGAAAGGACAAGGGTAGTGGGTCACAAGCCAAGGGATGCAGGCTGCTCCCCACAGAGGGGAAAGGGCCAAGGGACAGGCTCTTCTGGGTCTAGAGCATCTAGGCCCGGTTTTAGAGACCAGGTATGTGCAAGGGAAAGTCATCAGCTTATGGGGATCAGCTGCAAAGGGAGATTACGAGAGGAGAGGTGGATGAGGGTCTCTGTCTGCAGACCCACAGGGGTGCGCTCACACTGAGACTATAAAAAACTAAGGCACGCCAAAGGTCATGTGCACTCTCGGGCTCTCCGAGCGGCTCTGTCTCACCGCCCACATTCAGTGCTCTGGAACCTTTGTGTGTGGCTGTTGGTCAGGGGCAGGCGACGGAAGGAAGAAGGCCAAACTGGTTGCTTGATCAGTTTATTTCATTCTCTTTCTCTGCTTCTTTCCTGGCTCTGGATCTCTCTCTGGATCTGTGGATCTGGCCCCCAACCCACTCTTACAGCCTAGTTAAATCCCCCCCAGCATGAGGGGGTTGGGGCTTACACATAGGTGTGGTCACAATCAATAGGGTAAGGTTCCTTTCCCTCAGGGGATGCTTCTCCTAGGACTGATTCTCTTTCAACAGGAGGATCCACCCAAGGGTGGAGTCCCATGAGTGTGTTTCTCCTCTCCTCATCCAGCAAACATATAAGCGTTCATAATATTAATCATTTTGTATGGAGACAATAAGAAATGCAATAAAGCTTATAGAATTGCTCTCCTGGGGCCATCTCGATCTCAGACTACAGTGCTCAGGCCAGATCAGTCTTTCTTATCCCTAGCAGGGTCCTAGTCTCATCATTACTTTTGGATCATGACAGCATTTGTCTGTGATCAAGCTCTTAACTTATAGTTAAGAATTAGGCACTTTGGCCAGGCTCATCTCGAGACCAGGGTAGCACATAACTCACATAACTCACCACTTGCTCTGGATGCGTCCCGTCCCTGCTTTTGGGGTGCTAGGAACTGAAGGCAACTGAGGCTTAAGTGGAGAAAGCAGATGCCTGGGAATGAATAATATTCGAAGCCAATTAAGTTACAAAAGCATAATATTGTCTTCTTGTTTCTATTCAAAAAGGACATTGCTTTAAAGTAAATTATTCAAAATACATAGGGAGAGGAGAAAGGCAATATTATAATATTCAGTGTCCTAGTAAGGTCTGATCTTACAAATTAGCAGAGTCAGATTAGGGGAAAGCTGATTAACTGTTTTGGGAAAGAGAACATAGAGAAGTGATTACAGCTAAACAAAGGGATGGGAGCACTGTGATGGGAGTAAGCCGATAAACCTAAACTACCTGAGGCTATGTTATCCTACACTGAGACCAGGGTGGGGGGCTCCTAGGACTTCGGCACAAAGTCCATTTGCTCTTTCCCACCTCCGCCACCCTCACCCCCCAAGTGGCCTAGGACAGGACTGGGCTGCCCTTAGCCTGGGTTCGGCTGGCTGGCGGGCGCCCCTTCACTTCCACCCCCATTCTCCCAGCCTCATCTTGCCTGAGTATCACAAGCTGCCGGGCACTGCGGAAACCCAGGGGGAAAGCTGCTGCCCTGGTGACACATGGCGGGCGGCAGGCGCTGTGGTGGGGTGTGTGTGGGGGGACTGTAGTCAGGCAACAGTGGCCCGTGTGTGCTGACCACTGTCTCAGGCATCCTCTGGCCAGGCTCACAAGCAGACGGGACCCCCCATGCAGGTGTGGCACCTGCAGGTCTCTCTGGCACAGGGACCGTCGGAGATGCACAGGCAGAGCCAGGCTGAGGCCGACCCAGGCTGCAGGCAGCTGCCGTTCAGAACCTCGACTCTCTCCCATTCCCTGCCTGCCCCCACACGCCAGATCCCCACCAGATCGTGGTTAGATCTGCCCGTTCTGCACAGGAGCTTCCTCCCCCCGGCCTCCCCTTCTGCTCCATCCCAACTGGTGGAGCTGTGAGGAACAGTCAGCTGCTTTTTTTTATTATTATTATTATTAGTATTATTGTCATGGTTGCTGTTGTTATTTCCTTTTGCATCACTTCCATCAGTGCTCCGGGGCTCTACCTAGTTCATGTCCAGGCGTCATTCTAGCAGAGATCAGGGCCCATGCAGTCCTGGGGCTCGAGCCCAGGCCTCTGGTGCAGAGCATGCGTGCTCTTCTCCTTGGCCCTCATGCCTCACGATTCACTAATTGACTCATTCACATTAAATCTGCTGGCACTTTGTTCTTGTACATTCAGACTCTAGAAATTATGACAAAATTTATTTGTAGTTTGAGGTGCCACCTGTGTGGTAAATTGTCACAGCACCACTAGCAGACTAGTCCTGATTTTCTCCTATTCCTTTCTTATGCAGGTCCCCACAACTGATGGTGTTCAGGGCTTGTGACTCCTGGCTCTGTACTCAGGGGTCACATCTGGTGGCGCTCAGGGAACCTTATATAATATCAGGGATTAGAACCAGGTTCCTGGCTACAGCTGCATGCCTTAACCACTGTACCATTCGCCCAGCTCAACTCTTAAAATACAAAATGGAAAAACGAAAGGGGCCGGAGAGAGGGTACAGTGAGGTCACACACTTTCCTTGCATGCACCAACCTTGGCTCAATCCATGGCACTGAGCATCGTCCCCTAACCTCCACCCCCACCCCCCAAGAGTGACCCCTGAATACAGAGTCAGGATAAAGTCCTGAGCACAGCTAAGTGTGACCAGTTCAGTTCCCCCCTCCCCAAATCCTCAAAAGAACCAGAACAAAATCTGATGGATTCTTAGACCCAATTCCTTCCTGAGTGTGTGTGTGTGTGTGTGTGTGTGTGTGTGTGTGTGTGTGTGTGTGTGTGTGAGGCTCGCCCACACCCACAGCAGCTCTTGGGTGCTGGCAGACAGACTGAGAATTCAGCTCCTTTCTGACACCACCTACCTCCAGATAACAGCAGATTTCACAGGAAGAGGGTTCTTTTTCCCGAGATAACCCTCCACGTCAGACACGGGTCAGCGCAGGCTGATATTCTGATCAAGTGACTGTAAAGGGAAAGCCTCG